>NC_041381.1:69281209-69397816 GCF_002162155.2 Triticum dicoccoides
GGGCAGTATTCCGGCATCCCCTTGCCAATAGCTGCCTGGTGCGCGACGTCTTCCTAGCGCGGAGGCAGTACTCCGCCTCCTCCACCTCGCAGCGCTTGACGTACTGATCTGTTGGGGAACGTAGCAGAAATTCAAAATTTTCCTACGTGTCACCAAGATCTATCTATGGAGAGACCAGCAACGAGTAGAAAGAGAGTGCATCTACATACCCTTGTAGATCGCTAAGCGGAAGCGTTCAAGTGAACGGGGTTGATGGAGTCGTACTCGTCGTGATTCAAATCACCGATGATCCTAGTGCCGAAAGGACGGCACCTCCGCGTACAACACACGTACAGCCCGGTGACGTCTCCCACGCCTTGATCCAGCAAGGAGAGAGGGAGAGGTTGAGGAAGACTCCATCCAACAGCAGCACAACAGCGTGGTGGTGGTGGAGGAGCGTGGCAATCCAGCAGGGCTTCGCCAAGCACCATGGGAGAGGAGGAGTAGGAAGAGAGGTAGGGCTGTGCCAGAACTTCGTGTATAGCTCCCATGCGCCTCCCCACTATATATAGGGGTGGAGGGGCTGGTTTCTTGCCCTCCAAGTCCACTGGGGCGTTGGCCAAGGTGGGAGGAAAGAAATCTCATTATTTCCTTCCCCACCGATTGTTATCCCCCCTTTTTAGGGATCTTGATCTTATCCCTTCGGGATATGATCTTATTCCTTCTAAGGGGGGATCTTGGTGCGCCTTGACCAGGGGTGTGGGGCCTTGCCCCCACTACCCACGTCCATGTGGGTCCCCCCATGCAGGTGGGCCCCACTCCGAAACCTTCTAGAACCTTCCCGGTACAATACCGAAAAATCCCGAACATTTTCCGGTGGCCAAAATAGGACTTCCCATATATAAATCTTTACCTCCGGACCATTCCGGAACTCCTCGTGACGTCCGGGAGCTCATCCGGGACTCCGAACAACATTCGGTAACCACATACAAACTTCCTTTATAACCCTAGCGTCATCGAACCTTAAGTGTGTAGACCCTACGGGTTCGGGAGACATGTAGACATGACCAAGACGTTCTCCGGTCAATAACCAACAGCGGGATCTGGATACCCATGATGGCTCCCACATGTTCCACGATGATCTCATCGGATGAACCACGATGTCAAGGACTTAATCAATCCCGTATTCAATTCCCTTTGTCTATCGGTATGTTACTTGCCCGAGATTCGATCGTCGGTATCCAATACCTTGTTCAATCTCGCTACCGGCAAGTCACTTTACTCGTTCCGTAACACATCATCCCGTGATCAACTCCTTGGTCACATTGCGCATATGATGATGTCCTACCGAGTGGGCCCAGAGATACCTCTCCGTTTACACGGAGTGACAAATCCCAGTCTCGATCCGCATAAAACAATAGATACTTTCGGAGATACCTGTAGTGCACCTTTATAGTCACCCAGTTACGTTGTGACGTTTGATACACCCAAAGCACTCCTACGATATCCAGGAGTTACACGCTCTCATGGTCGAAGGAAGAGATACTTGACATTGGCAAAGCTCTAGCAAATGAACTACACGATCTTTTGTGCTAGTCTTAGGATTGGGTCTTGTCCATCACATCATTCTCCTAATGATGTGATCCCGTTATCAACGACATCCAATGTCCATAGCCAGGAAACCATGACTATATGTTGATCACAACGAGCTAGTCAACTAGAGGCTCACTAGGGACATATTGTGGTCTATGTATTCACACGTGTATTACGATTTCCGGATAATACAATTATAGCATGAATAAAAGACAATTATCATGAACAAGGAAATATAATAATAATACTTTTATTATTGCCTCTAGGGCATATTTCCAACAGTCTCCCACTTGCACTAGAGTCAATAATCTAGTTCACATCGCCATGTGATTAACACTCACAGGTCACATCGCCATGTGACTAATACCCAAGAGTTTACTAGAGTCAGTAGTATAGTTCACATCACTATGTGATTAACACTCAATGAGTTTTATGTTTGATCATGTTGCTTGTGAGAGAGGTTTTAGTCAACGGGTCTGAACCTTTCAGATCCGTGTGTGCTTTACAAATCTCTATGTCATCTCCTAGATGCAGCTACCACGCTCTATTTGGAGCTATTCCAAACAACTGTTCTACTTGGAGCTATGCTAAATTATTGCTCCATTATATGTATCCGGTCTCTCTACTCAGAGCTATCCGGATAGGTGTCAAGCTTGCATCGTCGTAACCTTTACGACGAACTCTTTTACCACCTCCATAATCGAGAAAATTCCTTAGTCCACTAGTTACTAAGGATAACTTTGACCGCTGTCCCGTGAGCCATTCTTGGATCACTCTTGTACCCCTTGACTGACTCATGGCAAGGCACACTTCAGGTGCGGTACACAGCATAGCATACTGAAGAGCCTACGTCTTAAGCATAGGGGACGACCTTCGTCCTTTCTCTCTATTCTGCCGTGGTCGAGCTTTAAGTCTTAACTTCGTACCTTACAACTCAGGCAAGAACTCCTTCTTTGACTGGTCCATCTTGAACACCTTCAAGATCATGTCAAGGTATGTGCTCATTTGAAAGTATTATTAAGCATTTTGATCTATCCTTATAGATCTTGATGCTCAATGTTCAAGTAGCTTAATCCAAGCTTTCCATTGAAAAACACTTTCAAAATAACCCTATATGCTTTCCAGAAATTCTACGTCATTTCTGATCAACAATATGTCAACAACATATACTCATCAGAAATTCTATAGTGCTCCCACTCACTTCTTTGGAAATACAAGTTTCTCATAAACTTTGTACAAATCCAAAATTTTTGATCATCATCAAAGCATACATTCCAACTCCGAGATGCTCACTCCAGTCCTTAGAAGGATTGCTGGAGCTTTGCATACTTATTAGCATCTTTCGGGATTGACAAAACCTTCCGGTTGTATCACATACAACCTTTCCTCATTAAAATCGCCGAGGAAACAATGTTTTGACATCCTATCTGCAAGATTTCATAAATAATGTAGTAATCGCTAATATAATTCCAACAGACTCTTAGCATCGCTACGAGTGAGAAAATCTCATCGTAGTCAACTCCTTGAACTTGTCGGAAAACATCTTAACGACAAGTCGAGCTTTCTTAATGGTGACATTTACCATCATTGTCTGTCTTTCTTTTGAAATCCATCTATACTCATTGGCCTTATGACCATCGAGCCGTTCTGCCAAAGTCTACACTTTGTTTTCATACATGGATCCTCTCTCGGATTTTATGGCCTCAAGCCATTTATCGGAATCCAGGCCCACCATCGCTTCTCCATAGCTCGTAGGTTCATTGTTGTCTAGCAACATGACCTTCAAGACAGGATTACGTACCACTCTGAAGTAGTATGCATCCTTGTCATCCTACGAGGTTTGGGAGTGACTTGATCCGAAGTTTCATGATCAATATCATAAGCTTCCACTTCAATTGGTGTAGGTGCCACAGGAACAACTCCCTGTGCCCTGTCACACACTAGTTGAAGAGACGGTTCAATAACCTCATCAAGTCTCCACCATCCTCCCACTCAATTCTTTCGAGAGAAACTTTTCCTCGAGAAAGGACCCGATTCTAGAAACAATCCATATTGCTTTCGGATCTGAATTAGGAGGAATACCCAACTGTTTTGGGTTTCCTATGAAGATGCATTTTATCCGCTTTGGGTTCGAGCTTATCAACCTGAAACTTTTTCATATAAGCGTCGCAGCCCCAAACTTTTAAGAAACGACAACTTAGGTTTCTCTAAACCATAATTCATACGGTGTCATCTCATCGGAATTACGTGGTGCCCTATTTAAAGTGAATGCGGTTGTCTCTAATGCCTAACCCATGAACGATAGTGGTAATTCGATAAGAGACATCATGGTACGCAGCATATCCAATAGGGTGCAACTATGATGTTCGGACACACCATCACATTATGGTGTTCCAGGCGGTATTAATTGCGAAACAATTTCCACAATGTCTTAATTGTGTGCCAAAACTCGTAACTCAGATATTCATCTCTATGATCATATCATAGACATTTTATCCTCTTGTCACAATGATCTGCTACTTCACTCTGAAATTACTTGAACCATTCAATAATTCAGACTTGTGTTTCATCAAGTAAATATACTCAACATTTACTCGAATCATCTGTGAAGTAAGAACATAATGATATTCACTGCATGCCTCAGCACTCATTCGACTGCACACATCAAAATGTGTTACTTCCAACAAGTTGCTATCTTGTTCCATCTTACTGAAAATGAGGCTTTTCAGTCATCTTGCCCATGTGGTATGATTGGCATATCTCAAGTGATTCAAAATCAAGTGAGTCCGAACGATCCATTTGCATGGAGTTTCTTCATGCATATACACCAATAGACATGGTTCGCATGTCTCAAACTTTTCAAAAACGAGTGAGTCCAAAGATCCATCAACATGGAGCTTCTTCATGCGTTTTATACCATTATGACTTACATGGCAGTGCCACAAGTAAGTGGTACTATCATTACTATCTTATATCTTTTGGCATGAAAATGTGTATCACTACGACCGAGATTCAATAAACCATTCCTTTAGGTGCAAGACCATTGAAGGTATTATTCAAAAATAGAGTAACCATTATTCTCCTTAAATGAATAACCGTATTGCGATAGACATAATCCAATCATGTCTATGCTCAACGCAAACACCAATCTCAGTGGTAGAGGGAGCGTGCGATGCTTGATCATATCAACCTTGGAAACACTTCCAACATATATCGTCAGCTCACCTTTAGCTAGTCTCCGTTTATTCCGTAGCTTTTATTTCGAGTTACTAACACTTAGCAACCGAACCGGTATCCAATACCCTGGTGCTACTAGGAGTACTAGTAAAGTACACATTAACATAATGTATATCCAATATACTTCTATCGACCTTGCCAGCCTTCTCATCTACCAAGTATCTAGGGTAATGCTGCTCCAGTGGTTGTTCCCCTTATTACAGAAGCACTTAGTCTCGGGTTTGGGTTCAACCTTGGGTTTCTTCACTAGAGCAGCAGCTGAATTGCTGTTTCATGAAGTATCCCTTTGTTCCCTTGCCCTTCTTGAAACTAGCGGTTTCACCAACCATCAACAATTGATGCTCCTTCTTGATTTCTACTTTCGCGGTGTCAAACATCATGAATATTTCAAGGATCATCATATCTATCCCTGATATGTTATAGTTAATCACGAAGCTCTAGCAGCTTGGTGGCAATGACTTTGGGGAAACATCACTATCTCATCTGGAGGATCAACTCCCACTCGATTCAAGTGATTGTTGTGCTCAGACAATCTGAGCACAAGCTCAACGATTGAGCTTTTCTCCCTTAGTTTGCAGGCTAAGAAAATCGTCGGAGGTCTTATACCTCTTGACGTGGGCACGAGCCTGAAATCCCAATTTCAGCCCTCGAAACATCTCATATGTTCCGCGACGTTTCGAAAACGTCTTTGGTGCCTCTACTTAAACCATTTAATTGAACTATCACGTAGTTATCAAAACGTGTATGTCCGATGTTCGCAACATCGACAAACGATGTTGGGGTTCAGCACACTGAGCGGTGCATTAAGGACATAAGCTTTCTACTGATCGCACAATCGCTACTATCAACTTTCAACTATATTTTCTCTAGGAACATATCTAAACAGTGGAACTAAAGCGCGAGCTTACGACATAATTTGCAAAAGGTCTTTTGACTATGTTCAGGATAATTAAGTTCATCTTATGAACTCCCACTTAGATAGACATCCATCTGGTCATCTAAGTGATCACATGATCCGAGTCAACTAGGCCGTGTCCGATCATCACGTGAGACGGACTAGTCATCATCGGTGAACATCTTCATGTTGATCGTATCTACCATACGACTCATGCTCGACCTTTCGGTCTCCGTGTTCCGAGGCCATGTCTGCACATGCTAGGCTCGTCAAGTTAACCCTAAGTGTTTTCGCTGTGTAAAACTGTCTTACACCCGTTGTATGTGAACGTAAGAATCCATCACACCCGATCATCACGTGGTGCTTAGAAGCGACGAACTGTAGCAACGGTGCACAGTTAGGGGAGAACACTTCTTGAAATTTTGTAAGGGATCATCTTATTTACTACCGTTGTCCTAAGCAAACAAGATGCATAAACATGATAAACATCACATGCAATCAAATAGTGACATGATATTGCCAATATCATTTTGCTCCTTTTGATCTTCATCTTTGGGGCTCCATGATCATCATCGTCACCGGCACGACACCATGATCTCCATCATCATGATCTCCATCATCGTGTCTTCATGAAGTTGTCACGCCAACGACTACTTCTACTTCTATGACTAACGTGTTTAGCAATAAAGTAAAGTAGTTTACATGGCGTTCTTCAATGACACGCAGGTCATACAATAAATAAAGACAACTCCTATGGCTCCTGCCGGTTGTCATACTCATCGACATGCAAGTCGTGAATCCTATTACAAGAACATGATCAATCTCATACATCACATATCATTCATCACATTCTTCTTGGCCATATCACATCACATAGCATACCCTGCAAAAACAAGTTAGACGTCCTCTAATTGTTGTTGCATGTTTTACGTGGCTGCTATGGGTTTCTAGCAAGAACGTTTCTTACCTACGCAAGACCACAACGTGATATGCCAATTGCTATTTACCCTTCATAAGGACCCTTTTCATCGAATCCGTTCCGACTAAAGTGGGAGAGACTGGCACCCGCTAGCCACCTTATGCACCAAGTGCATGTCAATCGGTGGAACCTGTCTCACGAAAGAGTACGTGTAAGGTCGGTCCGGGCCGCTTCATCCCACAATACCGTCGAAACAAGATTGGACTAGTAACGGTAAGCATATTGAACAACATCAACGCCCACAACTACTTTGTGTTCTACTCGTGCAAAGAATCTACGCAATAGACCTAGCTCATGATGCCACAGTTGGGGAACGTAGCAGAAATTCAAACTTTTCCTACGTGTCACCAAGATCTATCTATGGAGAGACCAGCAACGAGTAGAAAGAGAGTGCATCTACATACCCTTGTAGATCTCTAAGCGGAAGCGTTCAAGTGAACGGGGTTGATGGAGTCGTACTCGTCGTGATTCAAATCACCGATGATCCTAGTGCCGAACGGACGGCACCTCCGCGTTCAACACACGTACAGCCCAGTGACGTCTCCCACGCCTTGATCCAGCAAGGAGAGAGGGAGAGGTTGAGGAAGACTCCATCCAACAGCAGCACAACGGCGTGGTGGTGGTGGAGGAGCGTGGCAATCCAGCAGGGCTTCGCCAAGCACCATGGGAGAGGAGGAGTAGGAAGAGAGGTAGGGCTGTGCCAGAACTTCGTGTATATCTCCCATGCACCTCCCCACTATATATAGGGGTGGAGGGGCTGGTTTCTTGCCCTCCAAGTCCATTGGGGCGTTGGCCAAGGTGGGAGGAAAGAAATCTCATTATTTCCTTCCCCACCGATTGTTATCCCCCCTTTTTAGGGATCTTGATCTTATCCCTTCGGGATATGATCTTATTCCTTCTAAGGGGGGATCTTGGTGCGCCTTGACCAGGGGTGTGGGGCCTTTCCCCCACTACCCACGTTCATGTGGGTCCCCCCATGCAGGTGGGCCCCACTCCGGAACCTTCTAGAACCTTCCTGGTACAATACCGAAAAATCCCGAACATTTTCCGGTGGCCAAAATAGGACTTCCCATATATAAATCTTTACCTCCGGACCATTCCGGAACTCCTCGTGACGTCCGGGATCTCATCCGGGACTCCGAACAACATTCGGTAACCACATACAAACTTCCTTTATAACCCTAGCGTCATCGAACCTTAAGTGTGTAGACCCTACGGGTTCGGGAGACATGTAGACATGACCAAGACGTTCTCCGGTCAATAACCAACAGCGGGATCTGGATACCCATGATGGCTCCCACATGTTCCACGATGATCTCATCGGATGAACCACGATGTCAAGGACTTAATCAATCCCGTATTCAATTCCCTTTGTCTATCGGTATGTTACTTGCCCGAGATTCGATCGTCGGTATCCAATACCTTGTTCAATCTCGTTACCGGAAAGTCACTTTACTCATTCCGTAACACATCATCCCGTGATCAACTCCTTGGTCACATTGCGCATATGATGATGTCCTACCGAGTGGGCCCAGAGATACCTCTCCGTTTACACGGAGTGACAAATCCCAGTCTCGATCCGCATAAAACAATAGATACTTTCGGAGATACCTGTAGTGCACCTTTATAGTCACCCAGTTACGTTGTGACGTTTGATACACCCAAAGCACTCCTACGGTATCCAGGAGTTACACGCTCTCATGGTCGAAGGAAGAGATACTTGACATTGGTAAAGCTCTAGCAAATGAACTACACGATCTTTTGTGCTAGTCTTAGGATTGGGTCTTGTCCATCACATCATTCTCCTAATGATGTGATCCCGTTATCAACAACATCCAATGTCCATAGCCAAGAAACCATGACTATCTGTTGATCACAACGAGCTAGTCAACTAGAGGCTCACTAGGGACATATTGTGGTCTATGTATTCACACGTGTATTACGATTTCCGGATAATATAGTTATAGCATGAATAAAAGATAATTATCATGAACAAGGAAATATAATAATAATACTTTTATTATTGCCTCTAGGGCATATTTCCAACATGATCTCCCTCTTGCTAGTGGACGAGCGCGAACAATTTTGCCATTTTGTTGGGCGCCCACCGAAGCTCCTCATCGGTGGCACGCTGGAGCTTATCGGTCCACCTCCACACAACAATGAGGCACCTAGCGCCTTTGACCTTCCTCGTGAAGTACCCGTCTTCGTACACCTCCTCCGCACGATGACGCGCCTGCCCCTAAAGCTCCACCACCTCATTTTTCTAGGCGGCATCACGGGCTTCACAGGCCGCCTGGTATCTGGCTTCCTCCTTTGCCATCTCCTTCTTGAACGCCACTTGACTAGCTTTCTCAGCCGGCGGCAGCGACTTCCACAAACAAAGATTGTATGGGCCCCAAAACCACTCCAAAGCTGGGGGGGTCCGGCGCAACCTCGTTCGACGGTGCGTAGGGAGCCTCCTCGTCACTGCTCTTCGACTGACCGTCCTCGGGGGGCGACACCTCCTCATCGGCGCGTCGGCAGATCAGCGATGCAATGGCAGAGATTTGTGTGTGTGAGAGAGAGAGGGCGAGCGAGGGGAGGATGTAGATAAGAATGCAGGTGGGCCGACGTGAGCAAGGTAGTATTTATTGGTGGCTGGAATCTAGATCGTCGGGAACAGTACACACGCCGGTCGCTTGAATTTACAAGTACTGTAGTTTTAATTACAGACGATTCCCATAGCAAAAGCCATGTGTGAACTTAATAGCCGATAGTTTCCAATATAGTACCATGTCTGATTAATAACCCCCACCACTCACCTTCCAAACCTCGAAGCACGAAATAGAGTGCCAATCGTGTGGGGGCCGTTTGTCTTGAAAGATCTTTACAATTTCTTTATTGAACACCAGCTATTTACATTGTCTGATCATTTTTTATTTTTTGGAATTTAAATGCCATGGCACTCCATGCATGTGTCCAAGTCGTGACACCAATATGTTTGAAAATTCGTTTCAATTTACTGCACATGGAATGACCAGTTTAAATTTGGACTACGGTCATCAAATGACCTCTGAAAATTTCCAATTTTTGACATGACAGTTGTATTAGTGCATGTTAACTTTAGAAATTTTTTGAAGGCCATAAGAGGAAGCTACCGCCGATTCGTCATCAAACATGCATTGTTCCCTCTCAGAACCACGAGCCTTCTAGTGAGTCACTCCGGTTTGTGAGGGGTGTGTGTCCAAACTTTCGTCAAACAAGCCAATTTTTTTCCACATCATCTGGGTGGCATAACATTTTGTCAAGCAAGGTCTCCTGTGTTTGTGATCATTCTTTTAATTTTTTGGAATTCAAAAGCCATGGCACTCCATGCATGTGTCTGGGCCGTGACACCATTATGTTTGAAAAGTCCTTCCAATTTACTGCACATGGAATTAACTTGCACACAAGTACACAAATATGATAATTCAAACTATTATGGTTAGGTATTGCATGTAGATGCAGTTCAAATTTGAATTACGGTCCCTAAATGGTTAGAAAATCACTTAAATGTCTTTAAAAGGTCAAATGACCCCTGGAATTTTCCAAATTTTCACATGACAGTTGTATTACTGCACATTAATTTTAGAAAAATTTTGAAGGCCATAAGAGGAAGCCATCGCCCGTTTGTCATCAAACATGCATTGTTCCCTCTCGGAACCACGAGCCTTCTAGTGTGTTCAAACTTTCGTCAAACGTGCCAATATTTTTACCACATCATCTTGGTGGCATGACATTACATCAGGCAAGGCTTCATGTGTTTCTGATCTTTTTATAATTTTATGAAATTTAAATGCCATGGCACTCCATGCATGTGCACAGGCCGTGACGGTGAGCCAGAGGAGATCAGCGACGGGGCCATGGATGAGATCGACAGCGGTTGAAGCCAAGGGGTTGGGGTGGGCCACTTAACACATGACATAGCCCGCGTCAGGCCATCACTGTCGGCGACCTCGATGTCATAGCTGGCGTCCGCGACATACCCGCATACTCTAGCCCATTGATTGAGTGTCTGCGGCCTGTAATGGTCGTCAGCTTCCTCGGCGATGTCAAGCGAAGAGACCGCGATACACCTCTTTTGGGCCAATCGCTCCTCGAGGTCCACGGTAAGCATAGCCGGGCTTAGGCTGCGACGCTCTGGAGTGGGGGATGGGGATGGGGATCTATGGGAAAGGGGGCATTTGGCAGGCATCATCTAAGAAACTCAGGGCGACCTGGGTATGGAGATCGGTGGGTAAGCTGCACGGGCAAACCGGCAGATGTTGACAATGGAGGCCTTGCGGCGGCAGCAGTGGCGGCGACCTTGCTAGGGTTTTGAGTGAGGGAGGGTGTGTGTGTGTGTGTGCGCGCGCGCTCGAGGAGTTTTTGGTGTGTGTGTGTGTGTGGAGGGGGAGTGTGTTTGAGGAAATGACGCGACTACTAAAAAGTTTACTACACGGGGGTCAAACGCGGGAGTGAAATGCCGGGGCTATTGAAAATTTGTATGATGGTGCATCACACACGGTCCGGAAATAACAACCGTATGTTATGAAACAGAAAAACCCTCGAGGCGGGTAGATATTTTCGAGGGATGCAGGGGGAGCGGGAACAAGAAACATCACACATGTTCGAAACATAATAACCGTGTGTTATTAAATAGAAAAAACCTGTAGGCTGGTAGATATTTTTGAGAGGGGAAGCCCCATGGAGCCCAATGTACTGTGCGGATGTGCGTGACAGGGGCACCGGCATGGCAGATAGTAGCGTGAGTGAATCGTGTCTGTTGCGTCATCCGACTTGTCTAATGTTCATAAATTTGGCAAAAAATGACACGGGAGAGGGTCATAACACGAACACACTAGCATGTGGACCACATATATGTATGAAAAGGGTGGTTTGATGTTCAAATACCAAATGCAACTTCGATGTGGCACCTATATCGCAAAGCGCATGGTATTGCTTGCCCCATCTTGTGTCGGCAAGAAGGGAATCCTAAGCTATGAATGCATGCCCCCACGGAGGTTCACCTAGAAAAGTGCAAAGTAGCAGCCCCCCACACACATTCAGTCGGCGGGCCAGAGAGGGCATCTCACCAAGATGGATCGTAAAACGGACAAGAAATAACCCACCTTGGTCGTACAACCTCTCTATTGTTGTTGGTAAAAGTGATGGCCGTCCATGCGACCCTGGAGATTGGCTAGCTCGCCAATAATCACGCAAGTAGCTAGTCCCCGAAGACAACCACTGCCTGCATGTGGCCCAAGCATATGTATGGAGATGTTTGTTTGAATACACAATGGAACTGTTGGGTAACACATTAATTTCAAAAAAAATCCTGTGATCACGCAAGATCTATCTAGGTGATGCATAGCAACGAGGGGGGAGTGTGTCCACGTGCCCTCGTAGACCGAAAGCGGAAGCGTTATGTAACACGGTTGATGTAGTTGAACATCTTCGCGATTCAACCGATCAAGTACCAAACACACGTCACCTTCGCGATCTGCACAAATTCAGCTCGGTGACGTCCCCTGAACTCTAGATCAAGCTAAGGCCGAGGGAGAGTTCCATTAGCACGATGCGCGTGGTGGTGGTCATGATGAAGTTATCGATGCAGGGCTTCGCCTAAGCACTACGACGATATGACCGAGGTGGAAAACTGTGGAGGGGGCACCGCACACGGCTAAAGATCAACTTGTGTGTCTATGGGGTGCCCCGCTCCCACGTATATAAAGGAGGGAGGGAGGAGGAGGCCGTCCAGGGGTGGCGCGCCCAAGGGGGGGAGTCCTACTCCAAGTAGGAATCGCCCCCCTATCCTGTTCCCAAAAGGAGAAGGGGGAAGGAGGAGGAGGAGAGAAGGAAGGAGGGGGGCACTGCCCCCTCCCCTTGTCTAATTCGGACTATGGCAAGGGGGGGCGCATGCCACCTCCTGGCCATCCCTCTCTCTTCTCCACTAAGGCCCATGAGGCCCAATAGCTTCCGGGGGGTTCCGATAACCCCGATACTCCGGTTTTATCCGAAACTTTTCCGTAACACTTCCGGTGTCCGAACATAGTCGTCCAATATATCAATTTTATGTCTCAACCGTTTCGAGACTCCTCGTCATGTCTGTGATCACATCCGGGACTCTGAACAACCTTCGGTACATCAAATCTCATAAACTCATCGTACCAATCATCATCGAACGTTAAGCGTGTGGACCCTACAGGTTTGAGAACTATGTAGACATGACCGAGACACGTCTCCGGTCAATAATCAATAGAGGAACCTGGATGCTCATATTGGTTCCTACATATTCTACGAAGATCTTTATCGGTCAAACCACATAACAACATACGTTGTTCCCTTTGTTATCGGTATGTTACTTGCTTGAGATTCGACCGTTGGTATCATCATACCTAGTTCAATCTCATTACCGGAAAGTCTCTTTACTCGTTTCGTAATACTTCATCCCGTAACTAACTCATAAGTCACAATGCTTGCAAGGCTTATAGTGATGAGTATTACCGAGAGGGCCTAGAGATACCTCTCTGAAACACGGAGTGACAAATCCTAATATCGATCTATGTCAACCCAACAAACACCTTCGAAGATACCTGTAGAGCACCTTTATAATCACCCTTTTGTGTTGTGACGTTTGGTAGAACACAAAGTGTTCCTCCGGTATTCGGGAGTTGCATAATCTCATAGTCTGAGGAACTTGTATAGGTCATGAAGAAAGCAGTAGAAATGAAACTGTAACGATCATAATGCTAAGCTAACGGATGGGTCATGTCCATCACATCATTCTCCTAATGATGTGATCCCATTCATCAAATGACAACACATGTCTATGGTTAGGAAACATAACCATCTTTGATTAACGAGCTAGTCAAGTAGAGGCATACTAGGGACAATATGTTTTGTCTATGTATTCACACATGTACTAAATTTCCGGTTAATAGAGTTCTAGCATGAATAATAAACATTTATCATGAAATAAGGAAATAAATAATAACTTTATTATTGCCTCTAGGGCATATTTCCTTCAGTCTCCCACTTGCACTAGAGTCAATAATGTAGATTACATAGTAATGATTCTAACACCCATGGAGCTTTGGTGCTGATCAAGTTTTGCTCGTGGAAGAGGCTCAGTCAACGCGTCTGCAACATTCACATCCGTATGTATCTTGCAAATCTCTATGTCCCCTTCCGACACTTGATGATGGATGGAATTCAAGCGTCTCTTGATGTGCTTTGTTCTCTTGTGAAATCTGGATTCCTTTGCCAAGGCAATTGCACCAGTATTGTCACAAAAGATTTTCATTGGACCCGATGCACTAGGTATGACACCTAGATCGGATATGAACTCCTTCATCCAAACTCCTTCATTTGCTGCTTCTGAAGTAGCAATGTACTCTGCTTCACACGTAGATCCCGCCACGACGCTCTGCTTGGAACTGCACCAACTGATAGCTCCACCATCCAATAAAAATACGTATCCGGTTTGCGACTTAGAGTCATCCGGATCAGTGTCAAAGCTTGCATCAACGTAACCGTTTTCGACAAGCTCTTTTTCACCTCCATAAACGAGAAACATATCCTTAGTCCTTTTTAGGTATTTCAAGATGTTCTTGACCACTGTCCAGTGCTCCACTCTGGGATTACTTTGATACCTCCCTACTATGCTTATAGCAAGGGACACATCAGGTCTGGTACACAAGATTGCATACATGATAGAACCTATGGCTGAAGCATAGGGAATGACCTTCATTTTCTCTCTATCTTCTGCAGTGGTCGGCCATTGAGTCTGACTCAACTTCACACTTTGTAACACAGGCAAGAACCCTTTCTTTGACTGGTCCATTTTAAACTTCTTCAAAACTTTATCAAGGTATGTGCTTTGTGAATGTCCAATTAAGCGTCTTGATCTATCTCTATAGATCTTGATCACCAACATGTAAGTAGCTTCTTCGAGGTGTTTTATAGAAAAACTCTTATTCAGGTATCCCTTCACTACAAAAAAAGACACATCCGTGACATTTTGGGCCGAACGGAATATTGTTGTCATACTTATGACACTTCTATGACGATAATTGTGACAAAACCCGGTATCATCATAGATGTGGTGGGCTCCTACTTCTATGACAAAAAATCATGGCAGAAAATGGGCTTTTCGTCTTGAGCGGGACGGAGACGCATCTGCATGACATTCTCTGGGCCGTCCATGATGGAAAAAACCGTGGTAGAAGCGACAGTGAGGAAAATATCGGGGAGTTCCCGATTAAGGTGGGTGGTCGGGGGCCGAGCGATGCGCGTTTCTCTCGTACCGTACACGCATGGGTGCGAGGCGTTGGGCTCTAACTGAACCTGAGCGAGGCGTCGCCTAACTGAACCCGAGTGATTGCACTGCAGGCTACGCGTTACTAAACCCGAGCGATCGATCGGTGGCTGTTAACTGAACCCGATGAGCGATTCCTTCGCTACGGCTGCTAACTGAACCCGATCGATGCTGCCTCTGGATGAACAGTGAGCGTTGCAGGTGGGGTTTGGATGAATAGTGAGCGGTGGGGGTGGATGAACAGGACCCCATGGTGTTGCCTCTGGATGAACAGGACCCCGATCGATTGAGCCGGTTGGGGCTGGATGAACAGGACCCCGTGGAGGGCTGGATGAACAGGACGACCCCGTGGAGTGTTGGATGAATAGTAGACGGTGGAGGGGTGGATGAATAGTAGCCCATGGAGGGGTGGTTGAACAGGAGCCTGTGGAGAGGGGTGGTTGAACAGTAGCCGGTGGAGTAGCGCACGATGGATGCTGGCTGAATAGGAGCCCATGGATGAACAGTCGCAGGTGGAGGCTGGAGGAGGTCGATGGTGGCTGAACAGTAGCCCGTGGAGGCTGGAGGAGGTCGATGGTGGAGATGAACAGTATCCCGTGGAGTCCTGTTTTGCAGTACGCCACCCCCCGATGAACAGGACCCCTATTTCGACCGTAATTCTCCAACGCAAGTCCGTTTCATCCATTTTGCGGTACGGCACACCCCTCCCGATCAACAGGATCCTGTTTCGTCCATAGGAGGTCCAACACAAGTCCATTTTGCGGTACGCCAGACTCCTCCCGATGAACAGGATCCCATTTCGAACGTGGCCGGTCGAACACAAGGTCGTTTCCTCCATTCTGCGGTACACCAGGCCTCGTTTCCATCGGCTATTCCGTCCAAGCCGGTTGGATCCCACACCTTCCATTGCCTCCCAATGAACACAATGCATTCCGTTGCATCTCGATGAATACGACGCATTCCTTTGCCTCTCCATGAACACGACGGCGCGGTTTCTCTCCGACCCAGCCATATACACGAGCCCTCGCCATAAGTATGCGTGAGTAGTTCAAGACCCCGCCCGTATGTACGTACGTGGCCGTATTTTCTTTCTTGCACACTGGCCGCTGTACATACATGTACATGCTACGTGCGCGCCTCTACTATGACACGTGCGCGCCTCTACATCGACCAGTATGTATGTACACATTTGTGACCAGAATGACAATGCTACGTACGCTTCGACCAGGTGGGTCCTGACTGTCAGGCACTTCCTTGCGTGCGAAGATGTAGCTAGTGGGTCCCAGCAGTCAGGGGGCGAATCGGTTTTTTTTGCCTGGACGCATTTCCTTGGGTGCGAAGATTTAGCTGGTGGGTTCCAGCAGTCAGGGGGGAATGTTTTTTTCACGAAATATGGTGGCCCGTCTGGTGGGTCCCTTCTGTCAGGTGGAGGAACCATTATTTTCCGCGTAATAAGGAAACACTTCCTTATTGCGGCCGTGGACCCAGCTGTCAGCCTCTCCACGTATAGTGCACGTCCGATGGAAGTCGTTCCTTGACCACGTTGACCACGCCGCGCCGAGAGCACCAGGGCGGTGGACGACGGCAATGCCTAGGAAGGGGACACCGCGGAGCCGGGGAAGACGCGGCAGTGGAAGCCCACATGGAGAGCAGTACGAGGGTTCACTGGTTCGGTTGCCGTGTGAGGCTACCGTCGCCGCAGAATAACAAGGGGTATGGGTGAGTAGAGGGATGGCCTGGCCAGCAGTGGCAGTAGTACGGGGCTGTGAGGCCTCCGCGGCATCACAGCCGGCCACGGGAGGCAGGAGCACGCGGCACGACCGATGCTGCTTTGGCAGCTGGAGCAAGAAGACCAGAGCTTGAAGAAGCACCACGACCGTTGGATGGACATCGTACGGTCACTGCACCTAGAATCATTTATATCGACTAAATTAACAAAGCCCTTGGTACGCATCAACTTAGTAGGCCCACAGGTCAGCCTCCGAAATGGTGCACCCCAGATGTCAGGGGGAGGAATCATTTTTTGGGCCGCTGAAAAAAGAATATCCGAGATTGAAGAAGAAGCACGACATCCGTTGGATGGACATCCAACGGCCACAGCTGCTAGAACCGTTTGTTGTCGACGAAGCATTGCATACGCGTCAACTTAGTTTTTTTAGGGGACGCGTCAACTTAGAAGGCCCACAAGTGTGTGGCAGGGAACATATAGCCCATCTGCAATTTGTAAGATTGTACAACCCATTTTTTAATTCTAATGGAATTTACTAAAGCCCATTTACAGTTTGTTAAAAGTACAACCCAACTTCTAGCTAGGACAACGATTAATAATTTCAACCAACCGCTCAAAACCGAATTCAAAAAAAATTCCTACATTTTGATGGGATCCGAAATATTTTTATCCGAAATTTCTAGTCAGAGTAAATATAATTTCAAAATAATGTTGTATTACGTTAAAATCCAACGAAATATTGCGCGCGCAACAAGTAATGAAATTAAAAATTCCAAATTCCAAAAATAATATATTTTTTAAACTAATTACGCGTTTGGTGCATTTTTTTATAGTTACTACCTAGTTATTATAATTACATCCCATTTATTATTTCTTAAAGTCCATTTTCTTGTTAAGCCTAATGCATACCTCCTAGGAAAGTTTGGAGCCCAGCGGGGCGAAGAATAACAAGTTGACTCGGATATTGTGTACAACTGTCGGCCCAGTTGCATTGCTGATGTTGAAAAAAATGCCTGTGTAGTACAGTACAACCTAACATGGCTACTCAGCCCACATTCAGCGACGCTGGAAAGGCCCAAACAGGGCTTCTATACAGCTTTTTGAAGTCACTGAGCTCAATTAATAACTTAAGAAAAAAGTTAGATTACAGTGGAACCTAATTAAAGGTTGTCATGAGCAAAAATAATAATTCAATGGGTCCCACTTGTGCGTGTGTGCGTGTGTGCGTGCGTGCGTGTGTGTGTGTGTGTGTGTGTGTGTGTGTGAAAGAGAGAGAGAGAGAGAGAGAGAGAGAGAGAGAGACCCATCGGTCGATGCTCGTAAATACATCTTTCAGCCATATGCATTGCTGATGCTCAGTAAAAACTTATATAGTTGACACAATCATATAGAACATCATAGCACACTGAACTTGCATATAAAAATTTCACGCAGGCGGCACAATCAGGATGGAAGTAGTGGATCGCTACGGGTAGGGCTATGTTGAAACCAACGAACTCGTACATAACGGTTCATCGTCTTTATCAATGACGGGGAAATATCTTGAATGCTCTGCAAAGAAAACAGACAGACAACACAATAAGTTCTGCTAGCACATTAAGTTGACGTACAACACTTTGTAAAAAAAGTTCAGGTACAAAATTAGAACATGTCACAATCAAATGTACTGGCACATCAGTGCTTCACACCCATAGCTCGGATTTAACTAGTATCTGACAAGATTCAGTTGTTACCTCAAATTAGAGCACATCCAGGCAGCCAGCCCTGCCTCTTCTCCCAAAGAAGCAGTGGCCTCCGCCGCACGATGGAGTAGGCCCTGTGCCATCCATCGTTCCAAGCAACACGGGGAAAGTCTGATGTTGACTCCTGTAATGGACGTCGTCGACGGACCCTGGCACCAGCAGTCGCAGGACTTCGATTAATGGATTGACCACTTCTTCGACATGCACGAACACTTGATACAGGTACATCCCTAACGTTATCTGCAGCGGCCTTGGTGGCGACGAATAGTACAACCCCGATTCCTACACCGGTATCTCAACACCAATCACCTTCGGTATGGTGGACGGCTTCTTCATCCATGCCATAACCGTCAGAGCCCAGCTGTCTCGAGGAACAAACGTACTTACGAGCTCACCTCCAAGGTCGTTGATAAGATCATTCATGGACTCGCTGTTCCAAGCACGTCGAGGCAGGCCGTGGAAGGTAAGATTTGTTAAAAACTCAAACTCAGAGGGCACCGAGCCCCATCCTGGGTGCCATCGATCAAAGCTCACCAGCGCGCCATCGCAGAACAAACGCCGTGAAGATTCAAACACACGACCGCAGTCGAAAGTTGTCTGGAACCTAACAAAGAAATCAGCCGGTGGCGGACAGACTTCGACGAGCAAGTCACTTATTTGGATGCCATGCACAATGCCAAGAGCTTTGACAAGGTCGTCCGGCGAGACGGGAGGCCGGTCGCTGTTGATGGTTACCATCAGCACTTTGCCGGCAAACTGGTCGTCAAGCGCCGCCATGCCACTGTTGAGCGACAACACGTAGCGACCGAAGGCAGGACGAACCTTAGGATCTCCAGCTCGGAGATCCGCATTGACTGGCGACATGATAGTGCGCTTGAGTACAGGGAGTACAGGAGGGGGATTTGGGGGAACTAGAGTAGGAATCGAGATTCCAGAGGTGGGCGAGGGGCGGGAGATTACACTACAAAAAAAAGACACATACGTGACATTTTGGGTTCAACGAAAAAAATATGTCATACTTATGACACTTCTATGACGATAATTGTGACAAAACCCGGTATCATCATAGATGTGGTGGGCTCCTACTTCTATGACAAAAAATCATGACAGAAAATGGGCTTTTCGTCCTGGGCGGGCTGGAGACGCAGCTGCATGACATTCTTTGGGCCGTCCATGACGGAAAAAACCGTGGTAGAAGCGAGGGCGAGGAAAATTTCGGCGAGTTCCCGGTTACGGTGGGTGGTCGAGGGCTGAGCGATGCGCGTTTCTCTCGTACACGTACGCGCGTGTGTGCGAGGCGTTAACTCTAACTGAAACTGAGCGAGGCGTTGGGCTCTAACTGAACCAGAGCGATTGTACTGCAGGCTACGCGTTACTGAACCCGAGCGATCGATCGATGGCTGTTAACTGAACCCGATCGAGCGATTCCTTCGCTACTGCTGCTAACTTATGCCGATCGATGCTGCCTCTGGATGAACAGTGAGCATTGCAGGGGGGTGGATGAACAGTGAGCAGTGGGGGTAGATGAACAGAACCCCGTGGCATTGCCTCTAGATGAACAGGACCCCGATCGATCGAGCCGGTTGGGGCTCGATGAACAGGACCCCGTAGAGGGTTGGATGAACAGGACGACCCCGTGGAGGGCTGGATGAACAGGACGACCCCGTGGAGGGGTGGATGAACAGTAGACGGTGGAGGGGTGGTTGAACAAGAGCCCGTGGAGAGGGGTGGTTGAGTAGTAGCCGGTGGAGTAGCGCACGGTGGAGGCTGGATGAACAGGAGCCTGTGCAGGCTGGAGGAGGTCGACGGTGGATGAACACTAGCCCGTGGAGGCTGGAGGAGGTCGACGGTGGAGATGAACAGTATCTCGTGGCGTCTCGTTTTGTGGTACGCCACATCCTTCCCGATGAACAGGACCCCTGTTTCGACCGTAGCGCTCCAGCTCAAGTCCGTTTCGTCCATTTTGCGGTACGCCACACCCCTCCCGATCAACAGGACTCCATTTTGACTGTAGGAGGTCCAACACAAGTCCGTTTCCCCCGTTTTGCGGTATGCCAGACACCTCCCGATGAACAGGATCCCATTTCGAATGTGGCCGGTAGAACACATGGCCGTTTCCTCCGTTCTGCGGTACGCCATGCCTCGTTTCCATCGCCTGTTCTGTCCAAGCCCTCTCGATGAACACGACGATGCATTCCGTTCCGACAGTCAGGGGGGAAACATTTTTTTCATGAAATACAGTGGCCCATCTGGTGGGTCCCTGCTGTCAGGTGGAGGTATCATTATTTTTCGCATAATAAGGAGGCACTTCCTTGCTGCAGCCATGGACCCAGCTGTCAGCCTCTCCACGTACAGTCCACGTCCGATGGAAGTCGTTCCTTGACCACATTGACCATGCCGTGCCAAGAGCACTACGACGGTGGATGATGGCGAGGCCTAGGAAGGGGATGACGCGGATCTGGGGAAGACGCGACAGTGGATGCCCACGCGGAGAGGAGTATGAGGGTTCACTGTTTCGGATGCGGTGTGAGGCTGACGTCGCCGCAGAATAACAGGGGTGTGGGTGAGTAGAGGGATGGCCTAGCCAGCGATGGGAGTAGTATGGGGGCAGTGAGGCCTCCGCGGCAGCACAACCTGCCACGGGAGGCAGGAGCAGGTGGCACGACCGGCGCTGCTTTGGGCGGCTGGAGCAAGAAGACCAGAGGTTGAAGAAGCACTATGGCTGTTGGATGGACATCATACGGTCACTGGAGTATTGACTAAGTTGACAAAGCCCTCCATCCCCATCAACTTAGTAGGCCCACAAGTCAGCCACCCACTATGGTGGATCCAAGCTAGCAGGGGGGTATTCATTTTTTGTGTGTAATAAGGAGACACTTCCTTGCGTGTGAAGATATAGCTGGTGGGTCGGACTTGTCAGCGGGGGGAACGTTTTTTTTTCACGAAATACAGAGGCCCTTCCGGTGGGTCCCACATGTCAGCTGGAGGAATCATTATTTTGCGCGTAATAAGGAGGCATTTCCTTGTGTGCGGCCGTGGACCCAGCTGTCAGCCTCTCCACGTACAGTCCACGTCCAATGGAAGTCGTTCCATGACCACGTTGACCACGTCGCGCCAAGAGCACCAGGGCGATGGACGACGGTGAGGCCTAGGAAGGGGACAACGCGGAGCCGGGGAAGACGCGGCAGCGGAAGCCCGCGCGGAGAGGAGTACGAGGGTTCACTGGTTCGGCTGTGGTGTGAGGCTGCCGTCGCCGTAGGGCCTGGCTAGCGGTGGGAGTAGTAGGAGGCGGTGAGGCCTCAACGGCAGCACAGCCGGCCACTGGAGGCAGGAGCAAGCGGTCTTGCCGACGCTGGTTTGGGCGGTTGGTGCAAGAAGAGCAGCACTTGAAGAAGCAGCAGGACCGTTCGATTCAAATCCAACGGTTACTACTGTTACAATCGTTTGTTGACTAACTTGACAAGCCCTGCGTACACGTCAACTTAGTAGGCCCATAGGTCAGCCTCCCAACCGGTGCACCCCAGATGTTAGTGGGAGGAATCAGTTTTTCTCGCATAATAAGGAGGCAGTTGATTGCGTGCGGCCAGGCTAGCGAAGGGAGTAGGGTGGGCCGGGGAAGCCTGTGTGGCATCACAGCGGGCCACAAGAGGAGGGAGCAGGCAGTCCCGCCGGCGCTAGTTTAGGCGGCTAGAGCAGGAAGGTCAGAGACTGAAGAAGCACGTCGGCCGTTGGATGGACATCCAATAGTAATTGCTGCTAGAATCGTGTGTTGACTGACAAAGCCTTGCGTAAACAAGTTAGCCTCGAAATCTGTGGCGTGTATAGTCCATTTGCTATTATTTTTATAATTTTTACTCATTTTCTAGTTCATATGGAAATTATTGCAGCCCTTTTCCATTTTCAGAATTGCTGCCCATTTTCTAGTCAGTACCAGGGTTAAAAAAATTAACTAAATATGTGCGAAATTTTGAAAATTCACAAATTTTGGCTCAGGAACAAAATATTCTTCATCCAAAAATTAGTAGCCATACTAAAACAAATTTAAAAATAAATTAGTACTATGTCATTTTAAATCCAATGAAATACTATAAAATATCAGTGAAGAACAAAAAACAAAAAAAGAAACTAATATTCCATTTGCTATAATTTTTTGGAATTTTCAACCCCTTTGATATTACTTTTAACAGACACTAACCATACTCTTTGGCCAGGCCGGAATGCATCCCTCCTCGTCTTGAAAGATTTGCAGCCCAGTAAGTCGAAGAAAATAAATAGGCCTAGCTTGGGTATTTTTCAAAAAGAAATACTGGGCTACCTATTTTCCCAAAGAAAAACCTGTTGGGCTGGTCATGTTGTTAGACGGGCCACAGAGACCACACAACCCAGTTTATAGCCTGCTCCTCCGAATTACTACTCAAAAAAAAGTTGTGCAAATCTGTCATTAATTGACTATATGTTAAAAATGATGTGGGTCCCGGATATCAGCAGGGTGGATTAGAGTAAAAAACGAGGGTTGCATCTGAGTAGTAAAAGAGGTGCTTGCTTGTGTTCGGGAGTCGACCTGGTGGGTCTATACTGTCATACTCACAACTACAGTTCTCTCCTGATTCACTATGTTGACAGGGACCATTTCGAAAAAAACTATGTTGACAGGGCCGGACGGCGGCGCCGCGGCGAGCGCACCAAGGCAGAGGATAAAGTGTTGTCGCCAATGTGCTCGGCTAGGTTGGACATTCTTATTGGAAAATAAAAATGGACCGGAACTATTTACGATGTTGACTATGATTTGCATGGGTTCGCTGGTTGCAGGAAGAAAATGCTGGGAGAAAGAAGATTGGTCGCTATCTTTGCCTAAGAATAATATCGACTGAATGTAACGACACTATCATAGGAAATAATATCCTAGTTAAATCATGAATTTAAAGAACTGGTGCATGAGGATTTAGCTTTATTTATTTATTTACTTATTTATGTTTAGGGGACCATGAGCATGTACCTGGGCCGGATTCATGTGAGAGCCTCCCTTCCAGTTAGTTATGGGCTCCTTTATTGGGCCTTCATCAGTGGGCTGCATGTTATCAACAAGTGGAAAATGTGTTCCATACGAAAAATAGTATGCGTTACGTACGGTACGGGGCACTAAGGATCAAACCGTGCAACGACTTCCAAAACATTGTGTTTGTCATTCTAACAACACATTTATTCAACCAACAGACGAAATATACTACTGATTGTACATTGAAAACAGCAACAACAGCAACCAGGGCTGGGGGTGCAACAGAAGCAGTAAGCAGGCCAAAAGAGTGAAGACGCAGCTCTCTCTTCCAAACCAAACATCAGCCATTATTACAAAAGGGCTAACAAAAAAGAACAAGTGTATGCATCAAACTAAATAAATATCCTACTACACCAAGTGTACGCATCTAACTAATTGGCTCAGTTAGATGTTACTATTTATTAAGCTGTGGAGATTGGCTGGCGGCTTGAACCAGATGGGTGCCTGACGGGGGAAACTCCAGCCAGTAGGTCGAAGTCTGATACTTGCGACCCTCTCTCCTACTTTGGGCTGCAGAGCGTGGCGGCACATATCAGGGTATGGTGCATGCAAAGACGCATGGTCCATTGTGTACACACAGTTTTGCCTGATGAATGAAACCGTGCTGCCATCATGATCCTTGCCGTTGGTTATCTCCTGGTTAATCGGATAATTCAGTCCAACAAACAGAGAGTGTGTACCAAGGCTACTTACCAGCCTCCAGTCAAAAATTCCTGAAGGCCCAGAGAAGTTGGGATCCTGCTCAAAGACCTTGCAGTGACTGTGATTGTATTCCGCGAAACAACACATCCGGTACGTGCGAACGATCATCAATCGTTCGCCGTCGTCTGATCGAGCCAGGAACCACCAGCAACTGCCATGCCGCTTTTCTTTGGAAGGTTCTGGGATTAGGAAGGGTAGGGACACCAGGCGGCCTACAACATCATATCAAGTTGGAGTCAAATAAAAAAGGGCTCTTGATGTAGTCAATCTTAAGAACAACATGTTATGAGCATGAATATTTTTTCACTAAATGTTGACAGTAATATAAGCAAGCCATCATGATATGATAGGAAAGTAACATACTGCTGTAATAGCCGATTGTGGCGATGACTGGAGTAGGCCAGCAATACATCCAGCCATAGAAGGAGTCAACAGCGTAAATGAAGCCCTTGTATTCAATTGCATCAGAGAACCATGGAGGATATATGATCCTGCGATGGACGTGTAGATTTATCCACTTACCGCAATGACCTGTCAGATAGGCGAGACCGCGGTTGAAGAACGCAATTAGCCTGAAGTCTTTATAATTCACAGATCTTGTGGGCACTTGGTAGATTACAACCTTGAGCAAATCAAACTTGGTATCATGTTGGCTATTGTAAGATTCCGAGTATTCTGGGTCGTGGTGCCAAAGCAGTGCAGTGTTAATCGAGGGAAGGGGGATCAATCGCCGGGTGTAGACCTCCATGAGCATCCAGCTGCCGCGACCGTCGACAAGCACCATCCAAGACGTGTTCATGTCGACCCAGTACATACCGTTAATGTAGTTGAGGGTGACGGGGATCGGATTGTAGTCAAGGGGTTTGATTCTCTCCACCCTATGATCGTTATGTTGCGTGACACGCCGTTTCTGAAGATCAGGCGGCATCAGCAAGCAAGGAGCTGGCTTAAAAAGCTCCGGCCTAAGGGATTTGAGTAAACGGTACAGCCCCGACGAGCACGCCGTGAGCAGCATGGTACTGAGATTGTCCACACACGAACCAATGAGCTTGATTACCTCTGTGGGGAGCAAATTCCAGCCACTCTTTCAGTGGACGCTGCTCGGTTCTACCATTGTTAGTGCTTGGGTTTCGGATGAGGGGGGGAGGCACCTTAGCAGGGATGGAAGTTTGGACGAGATTATGTTCCGACAAAGATGGAGAAGCGAATGTGTGTTGCGGGAAGTGGACAGGTGATGATGACTACAACACCCCGCTTGACTTATGAGACACATACCAGCAGCATAGGGTCATATCGATGCCAGACAACTTGCTTGAGTGATCACAGTACTGGTACTCCCTACAGTACCTACTACTATGCCCTAACTTGCTTGAGTAGAGTAGTAGAGTAGGACTCTGCTCTACTACTAGCACCGGAGGAGTAGTATATTCTACTCTAAAATAGTTACAAACTTCAATGCCCGAGCGTGGAACGACTACGAACCGTGCTCAAAGACCTTGTCTACATGGTGTTTGGAATTATATGCAAAAAATAGCAAGATGCCCGTGCATTGCATGGCACACCATCATCACCAACTTGGTTTTTTCTCTACTCCTACTCCTATAAAAGATTCAATTGGTGATGATGGAGGCGAGGAGGCGTGTTCAGCCGGGCATGCAGTGGACGGTGCAGTACTATTTGATTTGTTATAAAAAACAAAGAAAAGTAGTAGAGATAGAGATAAGAGTAGAGATAGAGACTTAGGGAGGAGCACGGGGTTGTGGGATATAAGGATGAACGAGGCAAGGCCTTATCTGTAAATGTGGAGAGAGGTGCGGGTATCTTTTGTAAAGTTGTCATAGTTGGCTTTCTATCCGTCAGATATAGATTGGACGGTCTATATTACAAGATGGCAGGCACACCATCATCACCAACTCGGTTTTCTATAAGACTAGATAGATAGAGACTAGGGAGTACTAGTAAGGACACCATCTACTGCTTCGTGTGCTACTCCTGTGCTCCATTTGGCGGCCGCAAAGTCCCCTACAGCCACTCCCTCCTGCGCTCCATTCGGCGGGCGTTGTTGAAATTTGGGGAGCGCACTCTCGCGACTGCTGACAGCCATGACTTCACGGACAACGACTTCTTCCCCGACCTAGGCAACCTCTTCCTCAACGACATGAGCGACAACCTCAACGCCAACGGTGCTGCTCCCGTTGCACCGCATGTGTTTCTGTCCTTCCTGTTCGAAATCGTGGTAGAATTCATGTTTCTACTCTGTATCCTACTACTATGCTAGTCCACATGACTAGTTTCATCTCTGTTATAGCTGTCACGATTTATTTTGTGCTTATTCGGATTAAATCTCATAGTAACTTGCTCATATATTCAACTGGCGCAACGTCTCCTACAGCCACTCCCATTTCATGGATGGCCTGGTCGGTGCCTCCAAGGAGCCCTTCGTCTACTGCTAAGAGTGCTCGATGCCGTTTTGGGGCTCGCCGGCGGACATGGTGCATCACCTCACGGATGCGTGCAACGGTCACTACTGGCCCTTGGCAGAGAACATCAAGTATGAGATGTGCTACCTGTTCACCATGCCGGAGTCGCTGGAGGATCACGGCCGCCTGCTAGTCTTGGAGGAGGATGGCAGCGTCTTCCTCTTGATCGTGGGAACCGGCGAGGCCTGCGCAGGCCGCCGCCCCGTCTCTGCGGTGTGCGTCAGGGGTGACATCGTTGACGCTGACACTGACACGAGGCCGATGTACGGGTGCGTGCTTAGTGTTACTACCCCTCTGGGTCATGTGGGCGGCGACACCGGCTACATCGAACGGACTTGGACTCTACGGAGCTAGGACTTTCCCGCTGATGTGGATTAGGAAAACCCATGGTCTTCTTTACCCACCAACCGGTGCACGGGGACTCCAAGGAGGTTCACCTGGACATACGCATTATCAAGTTAAATGTTGATCATTAGTCTTCGCTCAATGTAATCCGCTGTTTAAGCATGTGGAGACTTCCATGCATGATCTTGCTCTATTGGAGTATCGCGCATGAATAAAAGTGTATCCGTTTATGGTTTAGTCTAGAATCTTCCATGTATGAACTTTTACTACAGTACTGGTGAAAGACTTACTATGAACCATTTCTTACATCTCCTCTGCCCCTTCCTAGTCATCCTGATTTAATCCCTCCATCTAGGTGTATAAGGGCATGGTTAATACTTAATAGAATAGCCAACAGTTGACTAAAAGAAAGTGCCATGTCATCTGTAGCCAACATGTATAACAATCGATACTCAAAAACTAATTCTTAAAGCCAACGGTGCTGCTCCCGTCGCATCGTCTGTGTTTCTGTCCTTCCTGTTTGAAATCATGGTAGAATTCATGTTTCTACTCTGTATCCTACTAGATTAGATCTGTTCATCTACTATGCTAGTCCACATGATTAGTTTCATCTCTGTTATAGCCGTCATGATTTATTTTGTGCTTATTCGGATTAAATCTCGTAGTAACTTGCTCATATTTTCAACTGGCGCAACGTCCCCTATAGCCACTCCCATTTCATGGACGGCCTGGTCGATGCCTCCAAGGAGCCCTTCATCTACTGCCATGAGTGCCCGATGCCGTTTTGGGGCTCGCTGACGAACATGGTGCATCACCTCACGGATGCGTGCAGCGGTCACTACTGGCCCTTGGCGGAGAACATCAAGTACGAGACGTGCTACCCGTTCACCATGCCGGAGTCACTGGAGGATCACCGCCGCCTGATAGTCTCGAAGAAGTACAGCAGCGTCTTCCTCTTGATCGTGGGCATCGGCGAGGCCCGTGCAGGCCGCCGTCCCGTCTCTGTAGTGTGTGTCAGGGGCGACGCCGCTGACGCTGATACTGACATGAGGCCGATGTACAGGTGCATGCTCACTGTTACTACCCCTCAGAGGTACGTGGGCGGAGACACCAACTCCATCATGCTGACTAGGATTGTGCAGAGCTGGGACCTTCCCGCTGATGTGGACATGGAAGACGCATGGTATGATTTACCCCGCAACGCGGTGCACGGGGACTCCAAGGAGGTTCACCTATACATATGCATTACCAAGTTAAATGTTGATCATTAGTCTTCGCTCAATGAAAGCCACTGTCTAAGCATGTGGATACTTCCATGCATGATCTTGCTCTATTGGAGTATCGCGCATGAATAAAAGTGTATCCACTTATGGTTTAGTCTAGAATCTTCCATGTATGAATTTTTACTACAGTAATGGTGAAAGACTTACGATGAACCATTTCTTACATCTCCTCTACCCCCTTCCATGTCATCCTGATTTAATCCCTCCGTCTAGGTGTATAAGGGCATGGTTAATACTTAATAGTATAGCCAACTGTTGACTATAAGAAAGTGCCATGTCATTTGTAGCCAACATGTATAACAATCGATACTCAAAACTAATTCTTAAAGATCATTTCTTGCAAAGCACAATAAGTGTTATTTCTTCACAAGTTTTGGATGCAGGTTGAACAGTTGAACACTTTTGTTTGCAAAAGATACATTTTTATCTATTTCACTCGGATGTTTGTGAGCTCTAGAGATGAAATAATATCCGAAGAAACCTATCGATACTCGTTACACATGAGATGACCCCCACATCCTTTGTCAAAATAAACAACTCCTAGATCAATGCATTTCACACTTCGGTGCAACACACGAGCACCTTACTACTATAGATTAGTACGACCAAAAATTGAACTAACATTATATATAGTATGATAAATGCTGATGCATGTCACCTAAAATTATATCATTCAAAACTATGTTCAAATACGAATCCAACGATATAGTTTTTGTTGACATGCACTAACATTTTGTCAGTTAAATCTTCAGTCAAATTCAATGGGGGATTAATAAACCACGACCGATGTAGTACAAGTGTAGAGGGCAGCACTGCACGTGAGTCTCACCCCGCTTGTGGTAGTAAAGCCATCATATCACAAAACCCAACCACTGCCAGTAATAAGTGGCCTGGTAAAATAAACGAACAAGCAACCATCACATCCCTCCGTCTTTTTTGCATTTCATCTCTCTGCATTTACTTTCTCTGGTTCATCTCGCACACTCGATCCCTGGCTACTACTCCTAGTATCCCAAGCTACTACTCCTAGGGCCAGTTCTTGAGGTGGCTTAAAAAATAAGCCGTCTCTTCCCCAGCTTTTCCCATAAGACTAGTCACAGTGGAGAGTAACATTAAGGCGCCTCACTCATTTATTTGGGCTTCTAAACTACTACCTCCGTCCTGGTTTATATGTCCCCTTTGTAGTTTGTGCCAAATTTTGACTAAATATTTAACTAACAAAATGTTAATGCATGTCAAGAAAAAATATCTCATTGGATTCGTATTTGAACATAGTTTTTAAAAATATAATGTTTGGTGACATGCGTGAACATTTTGTTAGATTAATCTATGGTCAAAATTTGGCACGAAATACAATGGGGACCAATAAACCCGGACAGAGGTAGTACTAGTACTACTAGTACTCCCTTCATTTTTATATACAAGGCCACAAACTCAAATTACAGGTACCAAGATAAAAACCAATTTGTGCTTTACAAGTCAATTTATTTTCTCGTTTACCGGGTTAATTAATAGGGTGCATGCACATTAGAAGAAATTGTGGCCGTGAGAGAGGAAGTAGATGAGTTTGTCATTATAATCCACTACATGCATGCTAGTAATTAAGCCATGGGTTACTAGTACGAGGAAACATCATTAATATTTGTCTTGATTACTGTTGGTGGCCTTGTATATATGCAAAATGTATTTTTTATAGTGGCCTTGTATACAAAAATGGAGGGAGTACCTCCGTCCTGGTTTATTCGTCACCATTTTAATTTGTGGTAAATTTGGACCAAAGATTTAACTGATAAAATGTTAGTGCATGTGACATCACAAACATTTCATTAGTTAAATTTATGATCAAAATTTGACACAGATTACAATGGGGACCAATAAACCAGGACGAAGCTAGTAGTAAAGGGATTACTACTGATCTAGAAGCCTAAACGAACTGGCCCCTGGTACTCCTACTAGTAGTACTAGTACTCAAGTTGGAATTCCAATTGCACGGCACAACTTGTTAGGAAAAAAATTCGATATAGGGTGTAGGAAGCGGTTTGGGAATTTGCATGCCTTTCCGACCAGTGAGATACTCCATACAAAGTAGGACAGAGAAATAACCACAGAGAAGGAAGCTAAAAGTAAACAATCAAACGAGCATTTTTGCATTTGTTTTGCATTGAATCGTTTGACAAGCTTGACTAGTGTTGTTTTTCTACTTTTACAAAAACCGCATCGTAATGTTAAAACATGCATTTGCCCGTACATAATTAATAGTAGTACTCCCTCCGTCTAGGTGTATAAAGTCTTCCCTCCTACTTAGTCACGGTGCACAACCAAAGATGACTTATTCACCTGGACGGAGGGAGTAGCACAATCTGCAAGCATATATAGAGAGAGACGTAGTATATAGTACTAAAGTTTGTGCTGTATGCACCTACTTACAAAATGCGTACGGATACACAAGGTTTCCAAACTTTCCCTCTTACATACTTAATTAAGGACGCTAATAATTCCCGAATGTTCAGGATTTATCATTTGCGTCCCAAAACTAATGAGATCACCTTATGAAACTAAATTATACTCCCTACTAAAAGCCATGGTGCTCGCAGGAGTGCTTGCGGCGCGCCACGAGTGCCCTGGTGCATGGCCGTTTCCCAGCACGCCGACACAACGCCTCTTCCTCAGACGTGCAACTCGCGAGGTGCTGATTGGCGGCTTGCCGGTGGGCGAGCGCGATCTCACCGGTGTGGTGATCCGGCGCAAGAAGGTACTCCTCCTCGCTAGAAGCGTGCACCCGGTCCACTACCGCCAAGCGTAGATGAGGCGCTTGGGCCTGACTGCACTCAGGGCTTTGGCACGGGCGTCCTCCGCCATCCTCACGGACCTTGCACGAGTCTTCTTCCAAAGAGCCAATTGCCTGACTCTCTCGGACGCGACATAGACCTGCCAAGCAGCTTGCCCCGTGGAGCACTTCTCTTCCTCGGCCTTCTTCTCCGCCTCTATTTGGGTGTGCTCTGCCATCGGAAAAGCCTCCCACATGGCGACATACATTTCTTTCCAAAGCTCCTCAAGGATGGGGGGGCTCGGCAGCGCGGTATTCTCCTCGTAGTGGGGAGTCGACGCATCCTCCGACGCACATGCTGGCGAGATTGGGAATGCTGACGCGTCCACCTCGACGCGTCGCGGCAAGGAGTGAAACACCGACGCGTCCTCCTCGACTAGTGGCGGAGAGGAATGGAACAGCGACGCGTGACCGTCCGGGCGATGCAGCGAGGGGTGCTTAGGGCTTTGGAGGGGCGATGCCATGGTGGTCAACGTGAGAGGGAGGGGGAGGAGATAGCGATGAACATGAGCATCCTTCCGAATGTCGTGGGAGGTGCAGTATTTATAGCGAGCAATGGCACACCTACGTAAGATATGGACTGAGCTGCACTGACTTAACTGCAGGTCCAGTTGCATCACTGACATGTGGACCAGACCCTTGTTGGGCACATATGTCAGTGACCCAATGCACCTGCAGTTAAGTAACTGAAGCAGCGTCCCGGAAGATATGTTGCGTGATTAACGTAACAACCACATGGACATATTTGTTGTAGTAAATTACAGGGGAGGGAAGGGGTGGAAATATTGCCAGTCACAACGGATTGGACGAGCGTGGGGGGAGGAGAGTCATGCATGCAGATTTTTTCACACGGGGTGGAGTGGTGGGACCGCCGGAGGGAGAACGAGAGTCTGGCAGGCATATTGTTTCCACACATGGAGAGGAAAAGATTTGGAGACAAACGGGCTTCCTGCAGGTATGGGGAACGGTGCATAATAAGTCATCTTGCATGCCGGGCTAGGTATAGTCTCAAGTCGTTAAAAACATACACGCCCCACACATGTTCATATTTCAAGGTGCACTAAATTATTGCATGATATGATTAATGCTAGCCATAATGGTGGTATCTTAGCTGGTACCATGCACACAGGAATAGCAAACATGCTGATGTGGCAAAGAATTAAAGAAGAGAGGGGGGTTAGAGTAACTAGTGTTCATGCATGCATTGGTAAACACATTTTTTTGTGAAGAATGATAGCATTAGTTGAATACTTTTGCAGACTTCAAAAACTATTCCACCGCCTCTACTATCTTGCTAAGAGTAGGTGAAATTTTTGAATCGAGCCCTTCAAACTAGAAGGGAGGTAGTAGTTCTCTAATAGCTAACCTTGTTGTGATGACAAGATAGGACATGGCACACACCTGGACGGAGGAACTAGTCACATTGTGCATTTAAGTTTTGTCTGAAGTCAATGTACCTCTACTTTGACCAAACTTATAGAAAAATGTATCAACATTCACAATGTCAAATCAATATTTTTACACTCATTATAAAACGTAGTTCTTATACTCATTTTAATCAGTATTGTAGATATTGATATTTTTAGTATAAATTTGGTCAAACACTTTGCAAATGGCTGACGGGAGTAAAAAAGTCCAGAGGGAGTATCATGCATGCGGAGTAGGCAAAAAAATTGCTCATTTATAGCCGGTCGAAGTCTCAAAGGGCGCGACCGCGCGAGGGAGGCGAAGGTCATGGGAGGCGTGAAGGTTGACGGAATTAAGTGAAGTTACATCCATGCGCCAGCATGGCGTGCAAACAGGCAGAAGCTACACCGTCAGGCCTATGATATGGGTCTAGTAGACATGACATCTAGTGGGTCCCGCATAGTTCTCGAGAACTCTTTGGGGGCTTGCAACTGTTTATCCACCAGGCAAGCCAGCAACCCCACGCCATTCGCACGCCCTACTCGTCCCCGTCTTCTACCTTACAACAGTTTGGTCCCAGTCGTCCCGTCCTTTCACATTAGTTTGCTCCCAGTTTTTTGCGGGGTACAACAGTTCAACTTCTCCTAACCCCTCCTCCAAAATCCATGGCCTCCCAAATCTCCATGGTCGCCGCTGAGTACTAGGTTAGAGCCATCACTGGCGATGAGTTCATCGTCACCTACACACGTGGATCCGCGACGATGAAAGCATGGCTTGCTCGCTTCCTACGCATGTTCAACAGTTCAACGGATGAGTGGGTCGCTGGGCTAGATGTTGAGTACACCACAGTCCTGGAAAGAGAGAAGATACTAACAGAGGCAGAGAGGAAGAAGCCTGCCATGATCTAGGTTTGCGTACATAACGTTTGCTTGGTCTACCACATATGCCATGCCGACGTTGAGTGCCAGGATTTTAAGAACTTCCTCAAGGACAAAAGGGCGAAATTCGTTACTGTAGACTTTAAGAATGACATGGATGTCCTGCATCGGATAGGTCTCATTGTAGGCCAGCCCTTCGATCTCCAGAAGGCAAGCCTGGTGTCTTCCTCTCAACCTTCAATGCTGACCCTGGCAGCAGCCATGATTGATCCTTCGTATGCTAAACTGAAGAAACCTCATCACGAGTTTCATCATGCATGGGAGTCGAAACCATTAGATGAAGATCACATCCTGTACGCAGCAATGGATGCCTACCTTTGTTTAAATATCTACAAGGGTTGGATGAAGAAGCAGTGCCCAGTGTTCGGTTCAAGCAAAGAAGCGTCGGCAAATAGGAAGACGAAGAAGAACGAGGACAAAGTCGAGGACGTGGACTCGGACTCCGAGTAGGTGGCAGTGCCGTCGCTCATGCCGGTTCTATTGTAGTGTCAAGCGGACTAGTTGCTTAGTTTATTTTCAAGGGTGTGTTGTGCTGAGGCCCCAGCAGAACTATGTTTATGTTCTTTCTCGCTATTTGAACTCTTTAGTACGTACAGTAGTACTAGTACTATGCCTTACTACTGTTCTTCTTGCAGTTGGTACTACTGCTCGTATCTTCGTGTTCCTACTGTACTTAATACGTTCGTACTAGTAGTATAATTTGGGTCAGTCGATTTGTGAAAGAAGTTCGACGGAGCGAAGGAAGAAGATAGTAGAAGAGGTGGAAGAAGCCCTTCTAGCCATCCATGTTGCATCAAATGGCTCACAAGAGTCGACTGACCCAAATTGCTCCTTCAGATTGCAGGATCCATGTGGCATTCAAGGTCTCGAAGGTAGATTCCGCGTCTGCACCCGGTTTGCAGGCTCGACGCGCGTGCGACCGGCTTCTGCCGTGACAGCCACCATGCGCGCCTCCTCCGCGCGGGCAGAGACGACAATGACACGCTAGTTCCTCCTCGCCAGCATGCTGGAGCACAAGCTCGTCCTCCTCTTCATACGTTGCGTGCATAGACGCGGCTCCACCAGCTGCTCGCGTGCTTGGCAGCGTAGCAGCATCGCGAGGAGGGACTGCAGACGACGTGAGCGGGCGAGCCTTCGGCTTCATGGCACAGGGATGGCGGCGACACGGCGGTGATGGGCGAGAAATTGTTGGCCGGAGCAGGCGGGCGCCGGCATGCACAATGGCGGCAGCGTCATATTGATGAGTGCGCGTATGGGAGCTTACTTTAGTTTTATATAAGGTTGGTCAAACTTAAAAGAAAACCATACTAGTACACGTAAACATTAGACTTAGGCAGCACTTTTATTAGTTAGTACCACAGCCACGATACGGAATCCTGTGCAAGCGCGTGCACCGCGGCCGTGTGGTCGATCGAACGGTGCGTCATCGCGTCACGCTCGAAGGACATCCACCGAACCTTTTTGTGTGTGTGAAAACAATCCCCGAATATTACTCAACTTTTTTTTCCTGGAAAAGTTCTTGACGCTGCAATATTTCCATATATTTGAATTTAGCTCCTATTCGTGTTTACTTGGATTTGGACGTTTTAGGTGCGCCCTAGTTTTTTTAATACTGAATTTGTGTGGGTGACTGAGAGAGAACGTGTGTATGTGTCCATATGTGTGTTGTGGCGGAAGGGTAATGTGGAGACGGTGTGCGTGTGATACAGACATAGAGAGGTGTGAATGTGCAAATGATCATGCATGAGTGAGACATAGACAGATGCCGATACGTTGTGTATACATGAGAGAACGGTCTTCTAGTTTACTTGTGTGTGTGTGTGAGAGAGAGAGAGAGAGGAGCATCCGTAACACAACAACCATCTCTCTCGATTCGTCCGTCCCTCGCGCGATCGCATGTAACACATGCATCAACGCGCACATTTTGACACCCTCACCCGGCCCTTACCCACCTCAAGGCCCGCACAATCTCTTCGTGAATACCCATTTCTCTCTTAGGTTTGTTTTCTCTCAATATCTCTCTCTCACACACACACACACACACACACACAGAGAGAGAGAGAGACAACACAACACACACACACACACCCCTCCGAGCACACAATTCATCCCCATCCAAGGTTATACAGCGACCACTCTCGGTTGTGCTTCTTTGCACCCCAACATGCACAACACCTCAATCTTCAAAGAGGGCATCGAGGAGATCGAAGACGGCGACCACACCGCGCTAGAGAATGCGGGGCCATTTGGAAGCAGGATTATGTGACGACGGCTGACTGACTCCTCCCCCACCCTCTCTCTATCTCGCACAAAATTACCAATCCCTCTCTCCCCCGCACAAAATTATCAATCCTTCAACCCACGAGATCCTTCCCCTCTCGTCCATGTTTTTCCATCTCTCTCATCAAACATGTTGTCTCTTCTCCTTCCACGTATACAGAATCCGGATGCACACGCATCTCACGTATATTACATGTCTCCATCTTTCTCACAGACCTAACTTCTTCCTCTCTATTTCTCTCTCTATCTCTCTCTCTCTCTTTCTCATTAGGTTTGTCTCCTACTCTCTCATCCACATACATACAATCTTTCCCGCCCTATCTGCTCCATCTTTGCAAGCTCTCTCTGCACGTTTCATTCACACATTGGGATATGTTCAAAATGTTGCTTCTATAATGGCTGACGTGGAGTTATGGTTGGTTTTGTTGCATCCTACAAAGTAATAACTATGAAATGCATTTAGATTCTCATTTGACTGGGATTATGTGAGTTTGAGCATGTTGTGAAGTACTATAGACCTTGTATACATCTTGGGATTCGACAATGATTGTAACTATTGAATTGTATTGACCATTACATTTGAAGTCAATAGCCTAATATATTTATTTCACAATTTCAACAAATGATTAGTTCACTACAAACTAAGAAAACAAATGTGTACTCCCTCCGTTTTTATTTAAGTCCATTTATTAGCATTGGTCAAAGTCAAGTTTTGTAAACTCTCAGAAAGCTTATAACAAAAAATATTAACATATACAATAACAAATAAATACCATTAGATTCATTATTGAATGTACTTTCACATCATACATATTTGTTATGGTAAATTTTTATATTTTTCTATAAACTTGGTCAAACTTTAGGAAGTTTGACTTTGGTCAAACCTATTATGCAGAGTTTACTACTACTACTCGCTAGTTGCTTAGCCGAATCACTCAACACGCCGCAAGGGGAGTTCAGTGTCACAAAATTTTGACGTCGGCGGGAAAATCTCCGCGACCTTGATTCGAGCAGTGGGAAGTTACCATCATAGCCTTCGGAACAGGCCTACGGATGACGCTTGGTAGGGGGCTGTTTTCGTAACTTCAGGTTCACCCTACCCAGCCAACCCCACCCCGGCACCCAGAGTAGTACATATGAATACTCCCCATTTTCTATCCCCACCGCAAAATAGACTTCTCCATGGCACCGCATCCTTCGTGCTCCTCCCCTTCACATCGGCGCAGTTGTCCACCGTAGCGCATCTGCCTCATCGACGACCTCGTACGCCGCACTGGAGCCGGTCCACCATCGTCGTCGTACACGGAGCCTCTTCCCTGGCATCGTCTTCCACGGTCTCGGATCTGCTTCCCGGAAGCTGACGCCAAGCGCAGAAGCACCACCGTCGTGGACAATGAACTGACTCCCGTTGCCGACCATGACTCATAGAGGCCACCGCGACCATCATTCTCCTCCTCGATTGGTAATGTGTGTATTGAATCACTTAGCAGTACATGTGCACTTCCAATTTTGTTCATACCTACCCTTCAAATTTCCTGGGTGATATTGTTCCCGTAAAAGTAATTGGTTATAGCCTCCATTGTCCAACCGAATATCAGCTTGTAATTGTGTGTCGCAACTGTATCACGCTGTGCTTGGGTAGGATTTTCATCTGCAACCAGTAGTGTGGCAACTGATGGAAAGTTTTTTAGAACTAGCAAGATGCCCATGTGTTGCACACATCAAGATGCATTTGTATGAGTAGTTTATCTTGTGGGAGAAAAGGATGAACGAGGGAAGGCCTTATTTGCAAATCTGGAGAGGGGTATGGGTATCTTTTTGCAAAATTCCCATTGTTTCCTTCCTATCTGTCAGATATAAATCGGACAGCCTATATTGCAGGATGGCAGGCACACCATCATCACCAACTCTGTTTTTATAAGAAAAAAAAGTATAGATAAAAAAAGTAGACAGTAGAGAAGTAGATATAAATATTAAATATTAAATATAAAATAAATATAACAGTAGAGAAGAGAGTAGAGATAGAAGAGACGTCGGGAAAAAGCGGTCGGGCATGCGCTAGTTTTGGTGCGCGACATCCGGCGTGCTTTATAAAATCCAACTCCCTCCCACTGCTCTATGCCTTGTCACCGCTCTCTCCCCGCTCTATGCCTCGCCACCGCTCTCTCCCTGCTCTTTCTCGCCTCACCACCGCCGCGCCACCATGCCGCCGCATCGCCGGGAAACTTGGGGATACCGTGGCGTCCGCGCGCGCCCCTCCGGCGGCTTCTCCGCCGAGATCCGGTTCCGCGGGATGCGCCTCGGCCTCGGCAATTTTGACACCACCAATGAGGCTGCCCGCGCGTACGACGCGGTGGCGTGGCGCCTCCGGTGGCCTCATAGAACATTGAATTTCCCCAATGTGCCGACATGGGAGCGGGCGTAGGAGCTCGCGCCTCTACCATGGCTTAGCACCGACAAGGATCGTCGCGACAACCGTAGGCGGGAGCACCGTCTCGGCATCGTCGAGATGGACGAGGAAGCCATGGCGCTGTGGTGCCAACACTTCCCGCAGGACATCATCAACGAGTGCGAGTTCTATGCACAAAGGAAAGAGGAGAGGGATAAGAGGATGGCGGAGCGAGCCGCCTATCGCGAGGACAAGCGTAGGTGAAAAGCGGACGCTCAATTCAACATGAGGCTAGGAGCAGCGTCGCCCTGGGAATCCGACGATGATCGGTATCACCTATAGTCAAACATCGGAGGAGGACATCACCGAGGAGGAGTCGGACGACGAGGATTAGTTGAATTATCTTTTTTTATCTATCTATGCTGAGAACTATCCTCTACTTTCTAGTCTCTACTCTCTATCTCTACTTCTCGATCTCAGCACTATAACGCTTTTTTAAAGCGCCGCGCGTTGCGATTCTGTTGGAGATGCTCTAACATGGCAGACGAGTGCTTTAATGTTGCCCACAAGATGCACGAGTATTACTAGTAGTATATTTTTCTTGCCATGTTGAGATTTTAAAACCACGAGTGCGAACATGCAGAGGAGCAATGAAGACCAAACATGGGATATTGGGGACATCTTCAAGGAGCATGGCAAGTTAAAGAGGAGCTGCACCGAACCTGTAAAACGAGCTTTGGTAAGTAACACCCTTTCAATTACTTTCGTTCAACCTCGTGTTCTTCGATGTGTATATGTTGTAGTTTCTGTTTCTCTTAAGCTTGGTGTTCTTCGATGTGTAATAAGAAGAGTCTTAATCGTCCTAATGCTTTCGTTTTTAGCTTGATGTAGGAAGTGGGTGTTCTGACCTTGTAGTCTGTTTTTATTTTTTATTTTCCTTTTGAATTCACTTCTCTGAGTTCTGTTTATCTGGCTTCTACTAAATGGATCTAGGTTGCTCTAAGTATTGATCTAAAAAAGAAGTAACTTCATGTCAGGATGCAGTTCTTGCGAGGAGGGAAGTATGGTCAACCTCGAGATCATGTTTCCAAAATGAGGCTGGATTACACACAAGGTGCCAGTTCCCTAATGATGTTGGATTAGACACAAGGTGCAAATTCCTAGATGATGCTGGATTACACACAAGCCAGGTGGAGTTGTCAACTGTTCGTGTCCATGTGGCTCTAGTAAAGGCTGAAAGAAAGCGTGCAGCAGCCCTTGTGAATGTAGTTGAGTTCCTGGAGAAGCGAGAAGATCAATTAGATGCTCTCTTCACCCAAGCCAAAGAAGAGATGAAAGAAGCCAGAAATAAGCTAGCAGAGGGAGAGCAGGCTAGGCGTCTCCTGCTATCTAAAACTGTTGTCAATACAAAATTTCCTTCATAATAGCTAGGTTCAAATGTTTATCCCGTCAACATGCCTATTTTGATGTCCGTACATCTACTGATGTGGCACAAAGTTTATTTTTTCGGGTCATGTAATAACAGCAATTACTTTCCAAACAATAACAGACGAAGCATTGGACATGGTATAGTTCACGCGCAAGCCCGACATTCCAAGTTCAACTTCCACATCAAACTCATGTTCATAGATATCTGCACATTCATACATAATGTCCACAACCATGATTCACTTCAAAGCCAAAAAAATGTGAGGAGAGTTAGAAATAAAGAAAAACCTCTACTAGTTCCAGCTACCAGTGCGAGCACAACAAGTCAAGACCATGCGTAAGTTAATTATATTTTAGTCATTTTTTGTGTTCTAAAATGCCTACCGACTCGCGGAAGGACGTGTTGCCGGCACACACGCGGATTCAATGAAGGCAGGCGAGGCAGTCTTAAGCTGGTTGCACGCGGCGAAGAGGCGTGCTCAGCCAGGTCTGTGGCGAGTGGGGCCCTCTTGGCTGGCGCGCCAGTTCAATGCCTGCGCTATGAGAGGTCGCGTCCATGTCAGAGCAATCACTCCCTCCAGTCCTTTTTTGTTTGGGTATAACAAAATCTCGTTTTCCGTTCACATTTTACAAGTAAAATTCGTGGACAAACTTTGACCCAAAATACGATGGAGACTAGTAAATTAGAATGGAGGTAGTAGTTTTTTTAATCAAAGAAGGGTTTCCCCTTCCAATTTTTATTACTGAAAACCAGCATCTAAATCTAAACCATAGTATTTGCCCTAGAACTACCAGGTTCAACATCTCGCAACATAAACCCATACAACCATACGCCAAGGAGGTACGTAGTACTATGAATTCCATTTTCGCTCCATACCAATCATTCTAAAAACTACTTAGTACTTATAATGCACCATTGAAAATCAGAACTCTTAGCCCCGCTAAAAAATGATATTTTAAATGTGGCTACTCGATCTGTGGCAACTGGCGACCCACCGCGCACCAAGTCATTCACCTGTGGTCCCGACCATCAACTCCTACAGATCAAATTATCACGCGAGCTGACTATTCCTACAAAGGTGCTCCACCACGTACCCGGTACCCGTGAATGCAGCAATCATGCACCTAGGGTTTTAGGGTTTATTTGTTAACGTCACCTTTACGTAACACTCATGTGTGCGAGACAGCGAGAGACCGACTGCATGCGTGCGCCTCTTCTCTTCGTGTATGTACTCCACCGTTTGTCTGGTGTCCAAAAAATTAAAATAACTACTAGCAATGTGCCAATGCGTTGCCACACGATCAAAGTAGATTAATACATATTCACCGATTTGATAGAAAAAAGTCTAGTTTTGAAATATGTATATCACTAAAAATATGTTATGTTTCACTCAAAATATATTCCTTTCATGGTTTTGATGAGATAAGGGAGGAATATTGTTGGTTTGAAGACTCGAGAAGTGGTATATGTCTAATTTCTACTCTTACTAGCAAGATGCCCGTGCATTGCACGAAACATCAAGATCTTGTGGGAGAAAAGGATGAACGAGGGAAGGCCTTATCTGCAAATGTGGTGAGGAGTGCGGGTAAATTGCCATATTTTCCTTCCTATCCGTCAGATATAAATCGGATGGCCTACATTGCAGGATGGCAGGCCCACCATCATCACCAACTCTGTTTTTTATCCCTACGCTTATAAAAAGCATTGTCGGTGATGATTGTGTGCCTGCCATCCTGCAATATAGGCCGTGCGATCTATATCTGACGGATAGGAAGGAAACTATGGCAATTTTGCAAAAAGATACCCACACCCCTCTCCACATTTGCAAATAAGGCCTTCCCTCGTTCATCCTTTTCCCCCACAAGATAAACTACTCATACAAATGCATCTTCATGTTCCGTGCAACACATGGGCATCTTGCTAGTTGGTAAGAAAAGCACATGTGTGTGTGAGAGAGAGGGAGAGTGGAGGAGGATGGAGTGCATATGTGACAAAGACACAAGGAGTGTGTGTGCGATAGGTATCAGCTTAAAATGAGGCGATAGTGTGTGTGTGCACGATCGAGAGGGCATGTCTCAAGAAGGGAAGAAAAATCTACATAGATACAAGAAGCGGGAGAGAGACATGTATGCGATAGTGGAAGCACGAGTGTGAGGGTGTATAAACCTATCTAGAGGCTAGTCGATAAATGTTTGTGAGAGAAATACGAGTCGGGGTGCGAAAGCGAGAGTTTTGCGTGTGAGAGAGAGAGACGGTAGTCGGGAAGGGGAGTGGAAGCAGGAGTTGTGTGTGTGTGTGTGTTTGTGAGAGAGAGAGGGGGGGTTGTCTGATTGGTAAACAAATGAATAATGTCAGTCTGGGATGGAGACAAAAAGGAGACCGCAACAAATGTTGTGTCCACAGTAGAGAGAGAGAGTAATTTAAGTGGTATGAATCATATGTAGAGACATATAGGGTGTGTGAGAGAATCCCATGGAGAGAAAGACAAAGTGAAAGACGAGTGGAGACTGTGTGTGTGGCGGTGAAAAAGAAAGCTTAGGTACCGAGTGATACCAGAGAACAGTAGAGATGTGAGAGATAATGAAAACTGTGTAATGTATAATGATAGGAAGAGTGTGACACTTCTCAAGGGAGACGTCGAGAGACCATGTTTGCGAGGATAGGAGAAACATGAAGTGAGCATGCGGGTGAGCTGGAGAAAAGAGAGTGATAGCTACATGAAGGAGCATGCATGCGATAGAGATGGGCATGAAAGGAGTGAACATAAAAGGGATTCAAATATTTGAGTTCGAGATGATGTTACATGTAATCCATACTCGAACCAAAATTGATCTATCAAACATGCATACTCATATGAATTCACGCACATCTATGTTATTTAATATGTAGATATTACTGATCCATACATTTTAGTAGAACATAACTTGGTTAAATTTTTTTGAATTCAACCTTAAGATTTTGAGATCATTGTATAGGGCCGAAATGTTAAACGGGCCCTTAATAGGCCGAAACTAATATTAGGATGAATTACTAAATGGGCCTTTAGCAAGTGGGCCCAAAAGCATAACATCCAATTGACGGGCCGAATCTGATATGGGCCATAATTTAGCTCAAAGCCTCTTAAAGGGTCAAACCTCATCTGGGCCATAATTTGGCCCAGAACATGGTAGGCTTTTAACGGGCTGAATCTCATATGGGCCATTATTAGGCCCAGAATGTGGCAGACCATTAATGGACCGGATCAAATATGGGTCGGCATTTGGCCCAAAACATGGCCGCCAGTTAATGGGCCGGCCTACTAGGGTCCTCAAAATCTTGTGGGCCTACAGCTAGGCCGGCCCATTAATGTCGGCAAAATCTTGTGGACCTTTAGCTGGGCCAACCCATTATGATCCGCAAGAATCTTGTGGGACTTTACCTGGGTCGGCCCATTATGGCACACAAAAATATTGTTGGCCTTTACCTGGGCTGGCCCATTATGGCCCGCAAAATCTTGTGGGCCTTTAGCTGGGCCAGCCCATTATGGTCCGCAAATTCTCGTGGGCCTTTAGCTGGGCTGGCCCATTATGGTCCGTAAAATCTTGTGGGCCTTTAGTTGGGTCGGCCTTTTAAACTTGATGGGTCGGTCCACGTGTCAACATATCATAGGCGCGTCTCGCCCATTGGATGAGTGACACTTGTGCCAATGCAGAGCTGACACGTGTCTCCTCTAGCCAATGATGATTTTACACATGGAAAATCCCCATTGGTCGGGGTTGTTAACGGGTTATCGGATCCAAAACCCGACCCGATAGCTTAACGGTGTTCCGTTACGGTGGATGCCACGTGTCGGTCACCCTTGACGAAAGCACTTATGTGACATGCGATTTATCGTCATGGAAGTGGACACATCTGTGATGATAATTTTGGTAATGTCATGGAACACTTCTACGGCAGCACAGGTATGACTATCTTGATTCTATCATAAAATCGTCATGGATGTACATGCATGACAAAAACGCGACCTACTATGACAAACACGTATCATCACGGAAGTGTATTTTTTTGTAGTGTTGGGTATGAAAAGGTAGCATGAATTTCAAACACACGCCAATATGCTCTTGGCGCGCAAGCGCACAGAAACACCAGTGGCGCCCACATGTCGGCCTAAGAGTCCTTATTCTTTCTTTTTTGGAGAGCCCAGCCTTTTTTAGGATCTTTTGAGAGCCCGTCCTGAGAGTCATAATTGACCTGTTTCGCATTGCGTTACTACTTGGCCCATATTCAATGACACCTCACTGGCCCAAACAAGTGTAAATCATCGAAAAGACACTGAGCTCAAATTATATAACTTGAAAAAATGAGATATACTTTGAACACTGGAGAATGGTGATGCCCTCATTTAGCCCACCAGTAGTTCGAGACAATAAACAGTTTGAAACAACGATATATACAACATTCAAACACTGACTAGTGACTACTACTGACATAAACAACAAGACATGATAGTTCATAAGAAGTCTTGCTACACCACCAAAATGCACCCATCTGCAGCAGTCAGACTCTCGTGATCCAGACGAGAATGACATTCTAAATAGAGGCAACTATTACATAGTAAGAGTGACATAGACGAGGATGACCAAATGACAAGGAATATGCATAACAAAAGAAAGAACTACCCATCTAGAACCAACAGCAAAGACAACAATGTCATTCAAAGAGATGATCCAACACCATCATAATTTGCAGCCCCACTAAGGGAGTCCCGGATTAAGGGGTCCTCGGACAGCCGTACTATATGCATATGCTGGACTGTTGGGCTATGCAGATACAAGATAGAAAACTTCTTCCCGTGTCCGGATGGAACTCTCCTTTGCATGGAAGGCAAGCTTGGCAGTTAGGATATGAAGATTCCTTTCTCTGTAACTGACTCTGTATAACCCTAGCGCCCTCCGGTGTCTATATAAACCAGAGGGTTTAGTCCGTAGGATAACAACAATCATAATCATAGGCTAGCTTCTAGGGTTTAACCTCTACGATCTCGTGGTAGATCAACTCTTGTAATACTCATATCATCAAGATCAATCAAGCAGGAAGTAGGGTATTACCTCCATCGAGAGGGTCCGAACCTGGGTAAACATTGTGTCTCCCGCCTCCTGTTACCATTAGCCTTAGACGCACAGTTCAGGACCCCCTACCCAAGATCCGCCGGTTTTGACATCGACAGGGTCGTCGTTATCTTTAGCATCGTCCGGGGTATTATTCTTTCTTGTGCTGGTATCACGGTTTTTGCTATGGCGGGCTTTAGAGCGGCGTCGCTGACGTCGGTGCTTTCATTGAGAGTTCCATTGTGTCATCACCGTAAGGCTTGATGGCTCCTTCAATCATCTACAACAACGCAGTCCAGGGGGAAGTTTTTCTCCCCAGACAGATTTTCGTATTCGGCGACTTCGCACTGCGGGCCAACTCGCTTGGCCATCTGGAGTAGATCAATAGCTACGCACCTAGCCATCAGGTCAGGTTTGGAAGCTTGAACTACATTGCTGACATCCGCAGAGACTTGATCTTTGACGGATTTGAGCCCATGACAGCCGCGCCCTGCCGCCATGATGGATGTGACCTAAATCTGCCATCAGACTATGTGCAGGAAATAGCGCATGTAATTGCTCTGGCCCTAGATCCAGAGCAAAGCGCACCATCCAAGGATGAGAAGCTAAACCTCGCCACGGAAGCCACAGACTTGGCGGCACTAGAGCTGAACACGGATCTAACCTGCAACGAGGCCCCTCTCATCGGAACCTCGGACTTGTCTTTGGCCATAGGCTCCGAACCGCGAGTACCCGCACCCATCGAATCTGACCGGGCGCCGATCTTAGAGTTCAGCTCCGTGGACATCTTCCAACACTCACCCCTAGGTGATGTGTTAAACTCATTAAAGTCTCTCTCCTTGTTAGGAGATTCTTGGCTAAACTATGTCTGGCTTGAGTTGGGAGCGGACGACGAAGAACTTTGTTACCCACCCACCACCCACTTGATAGCCACCGTCGACGATTTGACCAACATGCTTGATTTCGACTCCGAAGACATCGACGGTATGAACAACGATGCTGGAGAAGAAAAGGAACCACCGCCCACAGGGCGCTGGACAGCCACCTCTTCATACGACATATACATGGTGGATACACCCAAAGAAGACAATGGCGATGACAAAAAGGGTCTAGTTGAGGATAAACTTCCTGAGAAGCAACCAAAGCGCCGATGTCAGCTGCGTCGCTCTAAATCACGCCATGGTAAAAATAGCGATACTGGCACAAGAGAAAATAGCACTTCGGACGATGCGGAAGACAACGAAGACCCCGCCAAGACAAGTTTCGAACAGGCTGAACGGGAAGACGGGCGAGCCAGCCCCGATGAACAGGCCATGAACAACGACTTAGAGGACAGCAATTACATGCCTCTCTCCACGGATGAGGTGAGCCTCGGCGATGAAGAATTTATTGTGCTAGAGGATCCCGTCGAGCAGGAGCGTTTTAAGCGCGGGCTTGTAGCCACGGCAAAGTGCCTGAAGAAGAAGAAGCAGCAGCTTCAAGCTCATCAAGATCTACTCATTGATAGATGGACGGAGCTCCTGGCAGGAGAGGAATATGGGCTCAAACGCCCAACCAAAAGTTACCCGAAGCGCAAATTGCTACCTCAATTCGATGACGAGGCGCTGGAGCCAGCACTACCAGCGCATAATGCGGCTGACCGACCACCCCGTGGCCGAGATAAAATGGCAATTCAGCACGAACACCAGCCGACACTGCCTCGACGAACAAATAGAAACACAACAGCTCGGGGATACACACATGACCTGTGGTACGACTTGGAAAACAGAGCAGGACAAACCAGATCGATCTATGGATCGCGGGGGTGCGCCCCACCGCGCAATGACGGCCACCAAGCCAGATATAACAAAACATAAATCTGCCCGGGCTGAATACCGGAGACTGGCTCCATCCGAGCTGCATCCCGACGTAGCCCGTCACAGAGGCGCGGCACACCCCCTATGTTTCACTGATGAAATGGAGCACGAATTCCCAGAAGGGTTTAAACCCGTAAACATTGAATCATATGACGGAACAACAGATCCCGCGGTATGGATCGAGGACTTCCTTCTCCATATACATATGGACCGCGGCGATGATCTCCATGCCATCAAGTATCTCCCGCTAAAACTCAAAGGACCAGCTCGACACTGGTTGAATAGTCTGCTCGAAAACTCCATTAGCAGTTGGGAGAAACTGGAAGATGCATTCCTTGACAACTTCCAAGGCACTTATGTCCGACCTCCGGATGCCAATGACTTAAGTCATATAATCAAACAGCCCGGAGAGTCAGCCAGGAAATTCTGGACTCGGTTCTTAACTAAAAAGAACCAGATCATCGACTGTCCGGATGCTGAAGCCCTAGCGGCTTTTAAGCATAACATCCGTGACGAGTGGCTTGCCCGACACCTCGGCCAAGAGAAACCGAAATCCATGGAAGCCCTTACGACGCTCATGAACCGCTTTTGTGTGGGCGAGGATAGTTGGCTAGCTCGTAGCAACAGCACCTCAAGTAAACTTGGCACTTTTGAAGCTAGAGATAGCAACGGCAAGCCCCGATGCAACAGACACAAGCATCGAAATAATGGCGATCGATAACGCCGAAGACACGGTCGCCAATGCCGGATTCAGTGGCTCCAAGTCCGGTCAGCGGAAAAAGCCATTTAAGAGAAACAATCTGGGCCCGTCCAGTCTAGACCGCATACTCGATCGCCCATGTCAAATCCACGGCACCCCCGATAAACCAACCAATCATACCAACAGAGAATGTTGGGTCTTTAAATAGGCCGGCAAGTTAAATGCCGAAAACAAGGAAAAGGGATCGCAAAGTGATGACGACGAGGAACCCCGGCCACCGAACATAGGGGGACAGAATAAGTTTCCTCCCCAAGTTAAAACAGTGAATATGATATATGCTACCCATATCCCCAAAAGGGAGCGGAAGTGCGCACTAAGGGACGTCTATGCGATGGAGCCAGTCACCCCGAAATACAACCCGTGGTCCTCCTGTTCGATCCCTTTTGACCGAAGGGACCATCCGACTAGCACCCGTCATGGCGGTTCAGTCGCACTGGTGCTAGACCCTATCATTGATGGATTCCACCTCATACGCGTTTTCATGGACGGTGGTAGCAGCCTGAACCTTCTCTATCAGTATACAGTGCGCAAAATGGGTATTGATCCCTCAAGGATCAAGCTCACCAAAACCACCTTTAAAGGTGTCATACCAGGTGTAGAGGCCTGCTCTACAGGCTCAATCACACTTGAAGTGCTCTTTGGATCCCTGGATAATTTCCGAAGCGAAGAATTAATCTTCGATATCGTCCCCTTCCGCAGTGGTTATCACGCACTGCTCGGACGAGCCGCATTTGCTCGCTTCAATGCGGTGCCGCACTATGCCTAGCTTAAGCTCAAGATGCCCAGACCTCGCGGTGTTATAACAGTCAATGGAAATATGGAGCGCTCCCTCCGTACTGAGGAGCACACCGCGGCCCTTGCAGCAGAAGTACAGAATAGCCTTCTTAGGCAAAACCTCAATTCGGCAATAAAGCCCCCGGACACCCTCAAGCAAGTTCGAGCTACTTTGCAACAGGATCGTCCGGCTCGCCCAGAGCTCAGCTAGCAATCCGGCCTTCGTCCCAGCCCCAATAAAGCGGTGAAATTCGTGCCGCACGTACACAACTATGCACTTAAAATAGCATGGGCATGGACGGAGGCACAGCTAGACCGCGGTCCACAATGTGGCTCAACCGCTCCTGGATCCGCATACCTTCACTTTTTCTCTTTCTTTCAGGTTTTTTCTCTTCTCGAGGCCTTTTCTGATAAACCTGCTCATCGGACCCATAGCGGGACGGATACACCAAGAAAGCTAGGGGCTCGGAGGTACAAGGGAATACCCAGGATGTCTCTGCTAATGATCGTCATACCTGTTTTAAATACCCTCACGCAGCTCGCTCTTGGTCGTGGCATGTTAAATAGCCTTATTTGCTTATTGCACTACTTGTACACATACGCCTTGACGTATTAATCAAATTACAATGAAAAATAATTTGCAGTGTCTGCTTATCACTTAGTTTTTTCCTTATCTATTTATTTTCAATTGCACCCGTACATTTTGGTACGCCTTAATTCGCCAGGGGCTTCATTGTACCCCATAACACGGCAAGAAAGTCTGAACACTTTTACAGTATAGTTCGGCACCCCGAACTTATAGCATTATATGCATCGGCTCAGAATCATGTCTTTGGTCAATAGTTGGGTTGCCCTGCTCCTGTGCTTGCTACCTTACGTTCCGCTATATCGGCTACGGTAGTAAAGGGAGAACTACTGCGATTGTGTCCCGGTTCTTCCGGACGAGCACCTCCGTAGAGAAAGCCAAAAACTGACTGTCATGATGCGGCGAGAGTTGGCCAGCTGTTCGAGGGGTTTTCAAATCCTTAGAGCTTTTTTTCCGCTTTATGCGAGGAATCGGTTTTTATCCGATTAGGCCTATATAGCGCCCCAACTTCGGCCTTCCGAATACCAGGGGCTACGCCAAAATTTAAAATTATACAACTCCTATAGCTAAGTGAGGGTGATAAAGCTGTATAGTCCGATTGCCTTGTTCATTGCGCTAAACACCTCCTTAAAGGACCAAAAAAAATTGGATAAAGAGTGTTTAGATTTATCCCGAACACCCCCGTACTAGCTACATGGGGACAGAAGCCGACGACTGGTCAATTCTCAGATTTCATAAATGGCCGCACAGGAGGTAAAATTTTAAATAACAAGCATTATATTACATAAAGACCTTGTTACATATTACATGACAGGATAAAATAATGCTTTCATGGGAAAATGATATCCTTGGTACATTGCTCCGCCACAAGGCGGGATCCTTCCATGACACTATCATAGTACATCTCGGGCTTGCGATGCTCCTTGCCCGCGGGCGGACCCTCGGTCATCAACTTCGTGGCATCCATCTTCGCCCAGTGCATCTTGACGTGGGCGAAAGCAATCCGTGCACCTTCAATGCAGACCGGCCACTTGACGGCATCAAGCCGAGGGCAGGCACTGACCAGCCGCTTCACGAGTCTGAAGTAGCTACTGGGCATGGGCTCGGCAGGCCATAGCCGGACTATTAGGTCCTTCATGGCTAGTTCGGCCACCTTGTGCAGCTCGACCAACTGTTTTAGCTGGTCGCTAAAGGGCACTGGCTGTTCTGGTCCAAGGTATTGAGACCAGAAGAGCTTCTCCATAGAGCTCCCTTCTTCGGCTCGAAAGAACTCTGCAGCATCTGATATGTTGCACAGCAGATCCACAAACGCTCCTGGAGAACTCCAAATTTGGGTAAGTAAAAGGAATGTTTCCTTCACATACTTGCTTTGCATAATAAAAGCCTTGAATTTCCTGGAGGGCGCTCCGGGCTTTGGCTCGGGCATCTTGCATGCTCTGGCGGGCCTTGGCCAGTTCGGACTCTTGAGTCTTAGAATCACGCTCCAAGGACTCGTACTTTTTGATGGCGTCCTGGAGCTCTTGCTGGACCTCGCTGATCCGGGCCTCCTGCTTCTCGCGTGAGGCGCGTTCCTTAGCCGCTTTGTCCTCGGCCTCGGCCAATGCCTTCTTGAGGGCCGCTACTTCGGTCGTAGCCCCTAATAAAGTTCATGACACTTTAGTCAGTATGAACCTTTCATCCTTCCTAAACATAAAGCACCGGTTAGTGCATACCTTGGTTGTCCTCCAGCTGCTTCTTCACGAGGCTGACTTCTTCCTCGGCCCGCTCCAGATTCTGCTTCAAGCCGAAGACCTCCGAAGTATGAGCGGCAGCAGCTAGCAGTGACGCCTGCTTATTTACATACACATGTTATGTTAGACTCCTGCGAATAATATTTTGATCCTCTATTCGGTATTTCGTTCCGAACACCAAACAAAGCATCAGGGCCTACTGTCTATAAGGTGATATTCTTTTACAACTATGTTACTTACCTCAAAGCCTGTTAGAAGGCTAATGCAGGTTTCGGGCAGTCCTTTTTTGGCGGATTGGACTTTCTCAATCACCATACTCATAAGAGTACGGTGTTCTTCCACAATGGAAGTGCCTTGTAGCGCTTCCATCAACCTATCCGGTGCCTTTGGATGGACAGAGGTCACCGGTGGAGGCGTCTTGCCCCCCTCATTCGGGAGAGGTTGCCTGCCTGAATCTGGAGCCACTTGGGTCTCCGGAGCTGTATTCGGCTGAGGGCCGAACTGGATGCAGCCCCCATCGTCGGGGTTCGTAGGGGTCTTTCCCCCCATGTGTTCGGCAACTGGGGTTTTATCCTCCGGCATCACCGGAATGGTCTCCCCTTGGCATGGTATCCTTCGAGACAACACCTCGGTGTTGTCCGCGGCCTTGGGGGAGGAGGCCGTCAGAAGGGACCCGCTGTTCATCGCTGACGGGTCCAGCGACCCCACCGAAGAGGAGGATAACTCGATGTTGGACTGGTCGGACTGCAGATGCATGGTCTAGCACATTAAAAAATGATAAAGTGAAAAGGTCGTAAATATTACCGCGTCTGGATACTTACAATTTGGCCAGGGGCTTGACCTTGGGCTCCCACTCCCCGCTGCTGTTGGTGGCTGCGGCGGAGTAGTCCAGAAGGGAGATTTTCCCTTCTTGGACGCCTTGGCCTCCCCATGTGTGGAGGCCTTCCTCTTCTTTCTCCCCCCAGTAGGGGGGAACGGATTTTCTCCTCCTCCTCCTCCTCCTCGTCTTCGGTGGAGGAGTGCGTCTCGACGTCTTCGGACGTCACGTCTGAAACACCCTTGCGTCGGTGACCATCTCTGGTCCCCTTGGCCGCCTTCTTGGCTTTCTTCTCCAGCACCTCATAAGGCGTCGGAAACAGCATCTTCGTCAGAAGAGGTGTTTCTGGATCTTCGGGTAGCGGAGCCAGACAGTTAATCTACTCCGCTATCGTTACCCAGGCCTGAAAGATTGGCATGGAGGCTTAGGTTCCTCCCGCTAGTATGCCGGTAAAGGGTATACCTTGCAAACATAAAAGAACTTACCGGATTAGCCTGGCGTTTTGCGCTAAGCCTGCGATCTTCGGCCGTGGGCGGTGGTACCTCGTCGGCCTTAAAGAGCACCTTCTAGATGTCTTCATGTGTTGTACCGAAGAGCTCCAACAGCGTCTGGTGCTTGGCCAGGTCGAACTCCTACAAATTACATGTCCGGCTCTGGCACGGAAGAATCTGGCGGAGGAGCATAACCTGGACCATGTTGACAAGCTTGATTTTCTTGCTTATCATGTTCTGGACACATGTCTAGAGCCCAGTTAGTTCTTTCGCTGAGCCCCAGGCTAAACCCTTATCTTGCTAGGAGGTGAGCCGCATGGGGACTCCGGATCGGAATTCAGGGGTCGCCGCCCAGTTGGTGTTGCGTGGCTCGGTGATATAGAACCACCCCGATTGCCACCCCTTTATAGTCTCCATGAAGGAGCCTTCGGGCCAGGTGACATTGGGCATCTTGCCCACCATGGCACCTCCGCATCCCGCTTGTTGGTCGCTCACCACCTTTGGCTTCACATTTAATGTCTTTAATCATAGGCCAAAGTGAGGTGGGATGCGGAGGAAGGCCTCGCACATGACAATGAATGCTGAGAAGTTGAGGATGGAGTTGGTGGGCCAAGTCATGGAAGTCCATCCCATAGTAGAACATCAGTCTGCGGACGAACGGGTGGAGGGGGAATCCCAGCCCGCGGACGAAGTGGGAGAGAAACACCACCCTTTCTTGGGGCTCCGGGGTAGGGATGATCTGCCCCTTGGCCGGAAGCCGATGAGCGATGTCTTTGGACAAGTACCCAGCCTCCCGGAGCTTCTTGATGTCCTCCTTCTTGACGGAGGAGGCCATCCACTTGCCTCCAGCTCCGGATCCGAACATGATTGGAGTGCATTTTTGGGCGCAGAAGGTGAGAGCTTGGGCGTTGGAGCTCAAGAATGAATTGGTAGAGGAAGGAGAAGGCATGGGTGAACGAGGAGGAATCCTTATCCCCTCATAAAGATAGTCGAGGTCGTGCGCCTCCCCCTTGCCTTAAAATCCGCCTATTCACCAAGCACCGTGCAGATGGCATGGTTGAGTTACCCATACCCACACTGATGAGAATCCCGTGATAAGGTGATGCGATCTCTGCTTTGACAAGACGTGCCAATGGAACCGCTCCTCAAAATACGGAGGGGCAAGATAAAAACGGTTTGAATAAAGACCGGGCAATGGCGTGATGTCATGCTATGAGTTGTCCGCAGATAGGACTCATGGGATATTATACTCTCTACAGTGGTATCTGGAATATGTTTTGCAGAGCCAGACAGGATTCTTATGTTCGAGATCTACTTTGGAGTATTCGGGGAAGGAACCCGCCTTGCAATGCCGAAGACAATCTGCGTGCCGGACTCATCGTCATTGAAGCCTGGTTCAGGGGCTACTGAGGGAGTTTCAGTTTAAGGGGTCCTCGGACAGCCGGACTATATGCATATGTTGGACTGTTGGGCTATGAAGATACAAGATAGAAGACTTCATCCCGTGTCCGGATGGGACGCTCCTTTGCGTGGAAGGCAAGCTTGGCGGTTAGGACAAGAAGATTCCTTTCTCTATAACCGACTCTGTATAACCCTAGCCCCCTCCAGTGTCTATATAAACTGGAGGGTTTAGTCCGTAGGACAACAACAATCATAATCATAGGCTAGCTTCTAGGGTTTAGCCTTTATGATCTTGTGGTAGATCAACTCTTGTAATACTCATATCATCAAGATCAATCAAGCAGGAAGTAGGGTATTACCTCCATCGAGAGGGCCCGAACCTGGGTAAACATTGTGTCCCCCGTCTCCTATTACCATTAGCCTTAGATGCATAGTTCGGGACCCCCTACCCGAGATCCGCCTGTTTTGACACCGACACCCGCTTCAGCGACCAGTGATCCGGAGACACCAGTACTTGAAAGTGCTAGTTATCGACTAGAGGGGGGTGAATAGGCGATTTTTACGAAAGTCTTCAAAACATGGAAGTTTCGAAGACAAACAATAGAAATGGCCTAATTGATATGCAGCGGAAGATAAACTACACTAAGCAAGCCATAGTCAAGTATGCTATAATGTGAAAGTACAAAGACTAATAGCAGCTAGGTAGTAAGGATCAGGATGGAAGATAGTATGAAGCCAACAAATGATAGTAGTCAAGCAATGAAGTCAAACAGGTATGACAATTAAGCAAAGACTTCACGAAGACAAACACTAAGTAAAGGGGGAAGAGGATAGAACCAGTCACTTGTTGAAGACACAGGATTTGTTGGACCAGTTCCAATTGATGTGACAACTGTACGTATGGTTAGGGAGGCTGAGATTCAACTCAGAAGACCGTTTCTTCATCTTATTCCCCTTGAGCTATGGACACCTAGTCCTCACCCAATCACTCTGGTAAGTCTTCAAGGTAGACTTCTGAACCTTCACAGACTTCGTTCACCGGCGATCCACAATGACTCTTGGATGCTCATTACGCGACGCCTAACCGGCTGGAGGATTCACAGTCCTCAAGTGTAATAAGTCTTCAGGTCACACTGACAGAAAGACTTCAGTGATGCCTAACACTCTTTGGCTCTGGGTGTTTGGGCTTTGTCCTCGCAAGGATTTCTCTCTCTCAAAGGCTTCGAGGTGGGTTGCTCTCAAACGACAAAAGTCGTAAACTAACTCTGAGCAGCCACCAATTTATGGTGTAGGGGGTGGGCTATTTATAGCCACAAGGCAACCCGACCTGATATGTCCGAAATGACCCTGGGTCACTAAGGAACTGACACGTGTTCCAATGGTCAGATTTCAAACACACACGACAACTTTACTTGGGCTACAAGCAAAGCTGACTCATCCAGCTCTGGATAAGATTTGCTCTCATTGTCTTCGCTCGAAGACATAGGATTTTGGTTGAGCATCACTTCAGTCATTTTGACTTAGTTCACTTGGACCCCACTTAACAGTACGGTGGTTCCTATGACTCGACAAAGAAGAAAAGGAAACAACAAAACGACACAGTCTTCGTGCTCCATAGTGTTCACTAAATGTCTTCTCATGTCATAGTCTTCAATGTGAATATCTTCACATACCACCATTGTCTTCAATGTCTTCATACATTTTTAGGGGTCATCTCCGGTAGGTAAACCGAATCAATGAGGGACACTACCTGCGTTATCCCGCAATTCTCACAAACGCGTTAGTCCCTCAACCAATTTTATCGTCAATACTCCAAAACCAACAAGGGGTGGCACTAGATGCACTTACAATCTCCCCCTTTTTGGTGATTGATGACAAACTGGTTGAAGTTTTCAACGGGAATAAAGTATGTGAAATTGTAAAGGATAGGGTATTGTCTTCATAAGTGGCAAAGGCTCCCCCTAAAGATGTGCATATAAGTAATTTGCTTTTGGAATGCAAATGCACATGGCAGGTTGTACTTGTGGAGATCCTCTTCACCTTATGAAGATAATTCATCATGCATGAAATGATGTAACAAAAGGAATGACATGCATAATGAAAAATGGACGTCTGCAGAATGATCTAAGTGCGGAAGTTATCATCGCACATGCGGAATTTATCATCGCATCACAGAAAAGCAAATAAGTAGCAGACGACCATCGAGTTTAAGTGTTACAACTCAAAGAACCAAATGTATCAAAAGCGAGAGTTGTAAACACGAGGCAAAATATAAAGCAACCGCCCATATGAACCCGCTTGAAGACTATCAACTCATATGTTTCTCCCCCTTTTGTCAGTAATGACCAAAAAGGTTTGAAGACATAGAGCATCTACTCGTTCTCATGAGTAGGAGAAGCATCAGGGTTGTCGTTGTTGTTTGGCGGTGCAGACGTACTTGGTGCAGTGTCGATGCGTGCAGAAGTAGGAGGCGGTAAAGTAGCATCGTCTTCATCATCGGTCACTCTCGCATTCACAGTTGCCGCGGAGGAAGAATAGTCACAGTCTTCAAGAGATGGGGTTCGACGTAGGACAGCATTCCATGGAGGAGTGGAGTCAAACTTGAATCTTTCAGTGAAGCCATCATCTTGAAGATCTTCTTCAGCACTTAGCAGCGTCAAACTCTTCCATGATCACCGACAGGTCTCGTCAGTGACAAAGGCATTCTTGGTGGCAAGATTTCGAATGCGATTGACGTCCACCAAGAGGCTTTGCATCTGTCGCTTGAGCCAAAAGTGGTGCTTATCTTGTTTCTGATGCAGTGCCACAAGTAGTTCTCGGTCATTTAGAACACGAGAGCGCTTCTTGGGTCTTTGGGCAATTGTGCTCTCAGTAGCTTCAGTTTGCGCACGATGAGGCAGACGAGTGTTCCCAGCCATTGGATAGATACGAGTTACTGATTGGACTCCTTCCATGGGCTGAGTGAAGCTTTGGTGTTCAACATTTTGAAGACAAAGAGGCTTCTTGGCAGGCTCAGGGTATATGGCTTCAACTGACATATCAACCTCTGGTAGAAAGATCAGATGATTGCGAGCAGAGGGCTGATAGTTGATAGCAGAGTGTAGCTTGATGAGGCGCATGACCCATGGAGCATAGAACTTCAGGCCAAAAAGGTCAGATCCAGATGCAGCAAGTTGCCGGATGAAGAATTCTTGTGTATTGAAGCTAATGCCATTGAGGATGTAGAAGACCAATGTCTTCATGGCCCCTTCAAGTTTTGCAGCTGATGAATGCCCTTTGATAGGCCATAGAGTCCGCCTGATGATGTGATATATGGTGCGAGGCAGATACTCAAGGTCATCAACAAAGAACTCTGTTGGGTATTCAGCGTCATGTGGCAAAGGCTTCATCATGCTCAACATCTGGCTCATGTTGGGTTCTGGCTTATGAAAGATGCTTTCCAATGCATTGCGGTAGAGTTGACAATCAGGTTCATACAGCTCTCCGGGAGTGGATAAGCCTGTAAGCTCAATGATATCATGAGCTTTGGCTTCATGATGAACATTTCCAGTCATCCACTCGAGAACCCATGTCTTTATATCCCTGTTGTAGCCGCGAATGTGGAAGGTAGCATAGAATTGAAGCAAAAGTTCCTCATTCCAATGTTCTTTGTCTGTCATAAAGCTGAGCAGACCTGCATCATGAAAGCAGTCAAGTGCTTCTTCTAAGCATGGCAGTCCAGCAATGGCTTCAGAGTCGAGGCGCATATGAGGGAAAATGTGCCCTTGAACATACAGAACGCAGGAGTAATAGCTTCGCTGCTGATAGCTCCAGAAACGATCATATGATATTCTTGGCTTTGTGTAGGGGTTCTTTGCGCTGTCAAAGAAGGTGTTGTGGCTTTTGAAGCCATTTGCATTGAAGGACCCTGTAGAGTTGGCAGTTCCTGGGAACCTTGGCAGTCTTGGCTTTGGTTTCTGGACCTGAGGCCTATGCTCAACATGATAATCAAACTGAGGACCAGCAGTAGTAGGCGAAGGGACCAAAACGGGCCATCGGACAGTGGTTAGCTGACCATGATTGTAGGCTTGCTCAATAGTATAGGGCCTTGGTGGCGCAACAGGAGCAGTGGCAACAACTGAGGCTTCAGGCCGCACAACAGACACTTCAGGAGCAGTTGCATCATTGGCTTCGGGCACATTGGTTGGTGCAAGCTCCACATTAGGTTCAGCCATGACAACATCATTGGCTTCATTGGTGTTGGTGGTGGCAGCCTCAAGATTTTCAACCTCCAATTGATGAGCTGGAGGGTCGGGCACTGGCACGTTCACATCAGGAACAGCTTCTTCAGTATTGGGGGGAGTGGGGACACGTACGTCTTCTTGATTTTCATCGGCTGATGCAGCCGGATTGTCTTCAGCAGCCTGGGCTTCAGACACGGAGACATTCATAGTCGGAGTGGCTTCTGGAAACACTTGACGTGCAACAGATGAGTGGTGCACTTCTCCTTCTGGAATGCTCGAAAGAGGGACCTAAGGCCTTTGTCCTTTGCGAAGCCTGCGAAAAGCTGGCGACGCCTTTGGAGATGGAGTTGGCTGGGCCTCAAGGTCTTCTTGTTCTTCTTGAACAGGCGGTGTAACTTGTGGTTGTGGTTGGGGAGTAATTGGGGAGTCTTGTTGCTGCGGGTAATCATCCCATGATGCATCCTGAGCAATTGGCGTCAGAGGACGACCAATGCTGATGAGTTCGCTGTTCGTGAGAACAGGTGATGATACCAACTTGTGTTCGATCTAAGGAAGAATGTCATCATCTTCAACATTGTCATGGTGACCAATGTCTTCAGCAGCGGTGGGTTCAACTACTGGAATGTCTTCAGCTTCATAAGCCTCTGTGGAAGCAGGCTCATGAACTATCAGTTGTTGTTCGTGGTGTTTAGATGCAGGACGCACCATTGAGATGGGTTCAACAACCAAGGGCTCTGTGGGAGCAGCCCGATTCTTCTTGGTTTTGCGCTTCTTCTTGGAGGGAGCAGCATCAGATGCTTCTGTAGTTTTCCTTTTTCTGGCTTCAACCTCTGCCGCCCTCGTCTTCTTCAGTTCTGAAGCGGTTGACATGACCTTTGGCTTTGAGCCAGTCATGCTGCTTGGGAAGACTATGCGAGGTTCTTCCTGCCTTGAAGGTGCAGATTGGGAAGCTGATAGCTTCTTCTTCTTTGTAGGCATTCTTGGGTCAATGCCAGGACGACCAAGAGACTTGCGCTTCTCAGCCTCATTGTAGGCTAGCACACACTTGTCAGCCAGACTCTTCATACGCTCACGAGAGCCTTGAGCTTCTTCACGCTTCTTATGAAAGGCTTCTTTGAGCTCGTGCAGCATGATCTTGAAGTTTTTGACATCTTGCACGCTGAGCGTGGCCACATGCTTCTTGAACTGAGCCTTCTCATAGTCGATTTTGTGCTTCAGTTCAACGATGTGCTGAGCAAGAGCTAGCTCAGAAGCAATGGCCCCATTGAAGGCGATGCTGAGGCCAATGGGAAGTTGCAGATCATCAAAGCTGAGATTTGGGGTGTCAAACCACTCATCAGTGAAGTTATGGATGATTGCCACATCAAAGAGAGGCAAATTATTGAAGATCTCTGCTTCTTCCTTGCTCTTGATCAGTTGCTCAAGGGCACCATCTGCAAGATCTTCATCACTGGACAGATCAATGTGCTCTTCTCGTAGAATGGCAGCAGGTGTCAAGATTTGATCACTGTTCTTGACGATTTTCTTTTTCTTCTCCGTCTTCTTGGAGATACGTGATAGATCCTCAGACTGCACACTGTCTTCAGGAGGTGCAGTGGCCAGTGGCTTCACACGTGAGGCTTTTGGAGGAGCAGCTGATCCTGAAGCCTTAAGCTTCTTTAGCTTCTGCGGCTTTGGAGGAGGAGCTGGGGCTTCATAAGTGTCAGCATCATTATCAGAATGATCCACTTTGGCACCTTGGACCAAGATGTAAGTGATGAGGCCATCAAGGTTGGAGAATGGGCCGATGACATTGGGTTCTGCATCACGTGAGCCGTCAGCACGGGGAGCAGAGGGACCAGGATTGAAGTCTAATCCCAATGACTTCTTGTTTTCTTTGGCCGATGCCTTTGCGTGCTGAAAGTTACGCTTGAAGAGATTGTCGTCACAACACCAAAGCAATGATGTTGAGTCGGCATTTTCAGGCTGAGGTCCACGGACCATACAGGGATAGAAACCCTGTGCAATAGCTTCAGCTCTGTTCTTGGGTTGAAGGCCTCGATAGAGAATATCACCCCAAGGACTTTTGATAGCATTCTTCTCAGCATATTCCTGGGTCACAAACTTGTATTTGAACCATTGTTCAGCCCAATATCGTCGAATCCATTGGATCCGTGTCTTGCGCTGATCATAATTCTCTTCAGTATCTATCTTATAAAGTTCTGCGAGGTCATCAGGCAAATCTTTTGATGTTCCCCCTCGACGCTGTCTGCCACCCTTCCTTACTAACTTCTCTGTAGGCATGAACTTCAAACTGAATGGTTTCAATACGTTCAGAGGCTTCAAGGGCTTTCGCTTGCTGGACAAACAGGAATTGGCTTCAGGAGAATCAATGTGATGATGTAAGAATTCTGCAAACGAATGCAGACTATGAGAACCAAGGGATTCTCCCACGAACATGTACCTGTGATAGCATTAGAGATGCGAGGGAAGGGGAAGAGGTCATATGCATTCTCAGAAGATTTTGAAGATAAATCAGTTTGAAGACATTGACCTCATGATGTGAAGACATTCACTTATATGTTGAGAGTTGGTTCCAGATTTGTACGAATCTGTGAATAAGTACAAGTGAGGAATCTAACTTGATATGAAGCTTAAGTGAATATACTAGGCAGTATGACGTGCAGACAGACTAGATCTAACATTGTATAGGTAGAAACCACTTTTGGTAAATAGGATGAATCTTTGAGGATCAAAAAGATGGTAAAAATAGAGTTATATTTACCACACGAAGAACTGCTAGATGGAATGAATAGGAGACCGAGCAGTTCAATCCATCGTGCCCTAACTTGGCGATGGAGGACACCTACGGCGGCGGCGGAGAGGACGATGTCCGCGGCCGGCATGAGGACGGCGTCGGAGAAGTTGCGGCAGCTAAGCGCTTCGTCGTCGGCGTTGTCGAGAGCTAGCAGTGGTGCTAGGGTTTTGACGAGGTGGAGAGGTGGAAGAAGGTTTTCTTTACAGCAAGGGGCATGTATTTATAAGGAAGTGTGCGGCACAACGCAATTACACAGGTGCCCCTGGCGGTTCACATCTGAGGGGCACGTGGCAAGCATGCAACATACTCAGAGTTGTCCCACGTTCCCACGCCCGCCAGGCATGTCGGATGGTTGTTCCGGCTTCTCCGAATTTCAACCAATAAAGATAAATCATTTAAAACAGACTTAATGTTTATCTCTGTGTCTTCTGCTGACTAGGACGCAGAGAAGACATTTGACAGTTTCAATAGAATGCATATGATTTGGACAGATAGAGTTTGAGATAGAAAGCACAGAGAGATTAGGGTCCGATCACATTCACTTAGTTCAAAAGATTCAAATAGGGAGACATAGCTATAAGTGAATGCTGTAGAGGACAGTACACTAGTATATCTATATGTATCAGAAAGCAATCAAATCATCATAGTGAGGAGAATCATGAAGATAAGTTGAAGTTGAAGACAAACAAAATGCGAAGACATTGCAAAAATAACGCCATGAGTGAAACACTTCAAACCAAGAAATTTGGTGGTGGCGTTACCCACTATATAGGAAGTATTAGACCCAGACACGGCGCACAATTATCGTGGCGCTCCGAAGTCAAATTCCACGTTAATGTATTCACACTCAGAATGTAAGTCTTCATTAATTGAAGATATACTTTACTTCGTGTGTTGCACATCTAAGTCATCAACATGCATAAGTGTTAGGATGTGTGCCTGATCACAGGACATTTGAGGATTCCAAGATATTTAGCTCACACCGTAACTTGCAAAACCTTTTCTCATCCAAGGGCTTTGTGAAGATATCTGCCAGTTTCTCTTCAGTGTTGACGTGAATGATGTTAATATCTTTCTTCATGACATGATCTCTGAGAAAGTGATGACGAATTTCAATGTGCTTTGTCTTCGAGTACTGGACTGGATTGTTGGCAATCTTGATGGCGCTTTCGTTGTTGCAGAAGAGAGGTACTTGTTTCAGATTGATGCCATAGTCCTTGAGAGTTTGTTTCATCCATAGAAGCTGAGCGCAGCAAGATCCAGCAGCAGACAAGTGATCGTCCCAGAAAGTGACATGTGCCTGATGTAGATTTGCGATCCACCTTGTCACCAGCATAATCAGCATCCGAGAAACCAACCAAATCAAATTTTGAGCCGTTTGGATACCATAATCCGAGTGTTGGGGTGTAAGCCAAATACCAAAGAATTCGCTTCACAGCTAAGTGATGCGATTCCTTTGGTGTCGCTTGGAATCGAGCACACATGCAAACACTAAGCATCATATCTGGCCTAGATGCACATAGATAAAGTAAAGAACCAATCATGGAGCGGTATACCTTTTGATCGAACTCTTTACCATTGTCGTTGGGACCAAGATGGTGTTTGGTTGGCATTGGCATCGTATAGCCTTTGCAATCTTCCATTCCAAACTTCTTCAGACAATCTTTGAGGTATTTTTCTTGAGATATGAAGATGACATTCCTTTGCTGACGAATTTGAAGACCAAGGAAGAATTTCAGCTCACCCATCATGGACATCTGATATTGCTCTTGCATCATGTATCAAAATTCATCACTATACTTCTGGTTGGTGCATCCGAAGATAATGTCATCCACATATATTTGGCACACAAACAGTTCACCATCAGATGTCTTCGTGAAGAGTGTGGGGTCAAGAGATCTAGGTTTGAAGCCTTTGCTCTTTAGGAAGTCCTTGATCGTATCATACCAAGCGCGAGGAGCTTGTTTGAGGCCATACAGTGCTTTGTTTAGCTTGTACACCATATCAGGATGTTTTGGATCTTCAAAGCCAGGTGGTTGAGCTACGTACACTTCTTCTTCAATCTTGCCATTGAGAAAAGCACTCTTCACATCCATTTGATGTAGCAGAATGTTGTGGTGATTAGCGTAGGCTAGCAGTATAGGAATAGCTTCAAGCCTAGCCACAGGAGCAAATGTTTCATCGAAGTCAATTCCTTCAACTTGAGTATATCCTTGAGCCACAAGACGTGCATTGTTTCTGACTACTTGACCATGCTCATCTTGCTTGTTTCGATATATCCATTTTGTACCAATAATGTTATGCTTGCGAGGGTCAGGACGCTTGACAAGTTCCCAAACATTGTTTAGCTTGAACTATTGAAGTTCCTCTTTCATTGCTTGTATCCATTCAGGTTCCATAAAGGCTTCAGCAACTTTCTTGGGTTCTGATATTGACACAAAAGAAAAGTGCCCACAGAAATTTGCTAACTGTGTTGCTCTTGAGCGAGTAAGTGGACCAGGTGCATTGATGCTATCAATTATCTTCTCAATTTGTACTTCATTTGCAACTCGAGGATGAACAGGACGAAGACTTTGCTCTTGCTGATCATTGTCATCATTTGGAGGATTGTCTTCAGTCTGTGCATTGTCTTCTGATTGGTTAGGTGCAGAAATGATAAGTTCCTCTTTAGGCTGTGCTTCAGAAGGCATGATTTCACCAGTTCCCATCAGCTTGATCGATTCACTGGGTGGAGCTTCATCTAGTGTACTTGGCAGGAGCTCTCTTTGTGAACCATTGGTTTCATCAAATCTCATGTCCACAGTTTCAACCATTTTGTAGAGATAGAGGTTAAAGACTCTGTAAGAGTGAGAGTCCTTTCTGTAGCCAAGCATGAAGCCTTCGTGAGCTTTAGGTGCAAATTTTGACTTGTGATGGGGATCCTTGATCCAGCATCTAGCTCCAAATACTCTGAAGTAGCTGACATTTGGCTTCTTGCCAGTAAGGAGCTCATAGGATGTTTTATTCAGAAGCTTATGGATGTAAACACGGTTGATGATGTGACATGTTGTATCAATAGCTTCTGGCCAGAACTTTCTTGGTGTCTTGTACTCATCGAGCATTGTTCGAGCCATCTCAATGAGGGTTCTGTTCTTGCGCTCTACGATGCCATTTTGCTGAGGAGTGTATGGAGCAGAAAACTCATGGGTAATTCCCATTGTATCCAGATAAAGATCAAGCCCTGTGTTCTTGAACTCAGTGCCATTGTCACTTTTGATATGCTTGATCTTCACACCATAGTTGTTCATTGCTCGATTGGCGAAGTGTCTGAAGACATCTTGCACTTCAGTCTTGTAGAGAATTATGTGCACCCATGTGTATCTTGAGTAGTCATCAACAATGACGAAGCCATAGAGGCAAGCAGTTGTTGTGAGGGTAGAATAGTGAGTAGGGCCAAATAAGTCCATGTGTAACACCTCGAAGGGTTGAGATGTAGTCATGATTGTCTTCGAGGGGTGCTTTGCCCTTGTCATCTTTCTAGCTTCGCAGGCACCACACAAATGATCCTTCTTGAACTTGACACCCTCGATGCCTATGACATGCTTCTTCTTGACGAGTGTGTGTAAGTTCCTCATGCCAGCATGCCCCAGCCTCCGATGCCAGAGCCAGCATTCTGAAGCTTTTGCAAGAAGACATACGGCAAGCTGTGGACCTGCTGAGAAATCTACCATGTATAGGTCATCTTTTCGATACCCTTCAAAGACTAGAGACTTGTCAGATTCCATTAGTACAAGGCAATGATACTTTCCGAATAGCACAATCATGTTTAAGTCACAAAGCATTGAGACAGACATTAAGTTGAAACCAAGGGATTCAACAAGCATCACTTTATCCATGTGTTGATCCTTTGAGATTGCAACTCTACCTAGACCCAATACCTTGCTTTTACCAGTGTCAGCAAACCTGATGTGACTCTTGTCTGATGGACATAAGGTTGAGTCCATGAGAAGACTTCGATCACCAGTCATATGATTAGTGCATCCGCTATCAATAATCCATTCTGAAGCTTTTGGTGTCGTACCCTACAGTGCAGTTAGGAGGATAGGCTTCACAAAGAGTGTTGTGAAGCATAAGTATTTGACGCTTATAAGGATTATCACAGCATAGGTCAAGGTTAGGACACATAGTATGACTGGTAAGCGATTCAGATGTGAAATATATAGCAAGGTCATTTATCATGCATCCTATAATGTGTTTTAGGTCCCCGGCAATAGTATCAGACGCCTTTGATTGCTGGCTAGAGACCATTCCCTGCAAAAGAAAGTTAAGTCTTCTTCACCACCCACATCTTCAGGGGTGGTTTAGAAGCAATGAGTCTAAGTGCAGCATCTGAGAACTTCGGCTTTGAAGCCCTAGCAAATAGCCTTGCAGGAGATGAGTGATACTCATATGAATAAGCAGAAAAGTTCTTAGTTCTATGAACATAGCGGTTTGAAGACACATGCTCATATTCATCAGTTTGAGTGCGATTTCCCTGCCAAACATTGGCGTTAGGGTGACTCAGATGAGTCATGTATCTGTATGAAGCCTTTGGGCCATATGAAGCCATAGGTCTGGGGATTGTCTTCTTCCTTGGTGGTGTCATGATGACATTCACAGGAAGATTCTCAATACACTGCCTGGGTACCCAGATCTTCTTCATAGTTGGTCCATTCCTGCAGTTAGTACCAATATACCTAGCAAACACTTCACCATTCTGATTTTTGAACAGTTTATAGTTTGCATCAAAGGATTCATCAATGATGATAGGGTTAGCGCAAGTGAAGCCAGATAAGGTGGATGGATCTACTGAAGGTTCCTTTGCAACAACCCATGTGGTTTTGGGATACTGCTCAGGCTTCCAGTAGGAACCATCAACATTCATTTTCCTCTCGAACCCAACACCCTCTTTCCTAGGGTTTCGGTTCAGAATCTGCTTTTTGAGGACATCGCAAAGTGTCTGATGTCCTTTCAGACTTTTATACATCCCTGTTTCAAGCAATGTCTTCAACCTAGCATTTTCATCAGCAATAGTAGTGGTATCCTCCGCAGAGGGGTTAGTTACCACATTTGTAGTTGAAGACAATGCAATAGTAGCAGCAGTGGAACATTCAGCAACAGAAGTAGCGTTATCACGCTCAATGCATTTTAGACATGGTGGTTCAAATCCATCCGGTGTAACGCTGATTTGTTGAGCAAGTAATGAATCGCGCTCCTTCTGAAGATCTTCATAATCCACTCTTATCTTTTCAAGGTCACGCTTTCTTTGAAGACATTCAGAAGAAAGCTTCTCGTGATCAGATAGGAGAGCATTATGTTGATTTTGAAGGGCGTCAAACTTGGAATGAAGTCTCTGAAGACTCTCAGCCAATGCTTTTGACTGATCCATTTCTTTACCCAACATATCATCGCTCTTACTTAGCATGTTTTGAACCTTTTGCAAGACTCTTTGTTGTTTAGTGGCAAGGGAAGCAAGTTTGACATAGCTGGGGCCAAATTCATCACTTGATTCATCATCACTAGTTTCAGAGAGGTAGCATTCAGTTACCTCAGTACCCCTTGCCATAAGGCATGGTGAAGATGATGTCAATTCAGGTGCAAAGGTCATATCCTTAAGAGACTCCTTGTAATCCTCAAACCAAGGATCATGACGAGTACGATGACCTTCATAGACCTCAGATAGCCGGTCCCAGATTAGCTTCACGTGATTGAGGTGCATGACATTCCAGAACTGATTTCGGGACAGACAGGAGCAGATGACATCCTTCGCCGTGAGGTTCAGTAGAGTGTACTTACGAATATCATCAGCATCTGCCATCTTGCATAGATCGGTAAGACCAATCTCAGTGACGGTCCACAGTTCGCTATCCATAGCCATGAGTCGCTTCTACATCATGGCCTTCCATCGAGGATACTCATGACCGTCAAAGGTGGGGCAAGATACATTCCTCAATCCTGCAATCGACATAGCTCAAACTCCAGGTGGTTAAACCGAATCACACAGAACAAGGGAGTACCTTGCTCTGATACCAATTGAAAGTGCTAGTTATCGACTAGAGGGGGGTGAATAGGCGATTTTTACGAAAGTCTTCAAAACATGGAAGTTTCGAAGACAAACAATAGAAATGGCCTAATTGATATGCAGCGGAAGTTAAACTACACTAAGAAAGCCATAGTCAAGTATGCGATAATGTGAAAGTACAAAGACTAATAGCAGCTAGGTAGTAAGGATCAGGATGGAAGATAGTATGAAGCCAACAAATGATAGTAGTCAAGCAATGAAGTCAAACAGGTATGACAATTAAGCAAAGACTTCACGAAGACAAACACTAAGTAAAGGGAGAATAGGATAGAACCAGTCACTTGTTGAAGACACAGGATTTGTTGGACCAGTTCCAGTTGCTGTGACAACTGTACGTCTGGTTAGGGAGGCTGAGATTCAACTCAGAAGATCGTGTCTTCACATTATTCCCCTTGAGCTAAGGACACCTAGTCCTCGCCCAATCACTCTGCTAAGTCTTCAAGGTAGACTTCCGAACCTTCACAGACTTCGTTCACCGGCGATCCACAATGACTCTTGGATGCTCAGAAGCGACGCCTAACCGGCTAGAGGATTCATAGTCCTCAAGTGTAATAAGTCTTCAGGTCACACAGACAGAAAGACTTCAGTGATGCCTAACACTCTTTGGCTCTGGGTGTTTGGGCTTTGTCCTCGCAAGGATTTCTCTCTCTCAAAGGCTTCGAGGTGGGTTGCTCTCAAACGACAAAAGCCGTAAACTAACTCTGAGCAGCCACCAATTTATGGTGTAGGGGGTGGGCTATTTATATCCACAAGGCAACCCGACCTGATATGTCCGAAATGACCCTGGGTCACTAAGGAACTGACACGTGTTCCAACGGTCAGATTTCAAACACACATGGCAACTTTACTTGGGCTAGAGGCAAAGCTGACTCATCCAGCTCTGGATAAGATTTGCTCTCATTATCTTCACTCGAAGACATAGGATTTTGGTTGAGCATCACTTCAGTCATTCTGACTTAGTTCACTTGGACCCCACTTAACAGTACGGTGGTTCCTATGACTCAACAAAGAAGAAAAGGAAACAACGAAACGACACAGTCTTCACGCTCCATAGTCTTCACTAAATGTCTTCTCATGTCATAGTCTTCAATGTGAATATCTTCACATACCACCATTGTCTTCAATGTCTTCATACATTTTTAGGGGTCATCTCCGGTAGGTAAACCGAATTAATGAGGGACACTACCTGCGTTATCCTGCAATTCTCACAAACACATTAGTCCCTCAACCAATTTTGTCGTCAATACTCCAAAACCAACAAGGGGTGGCACTAGATGCACTTATAGTACTCCACCCTTTCGACGCAACAGCCCAATTACCTATCAACCTGAAGGCTTGAACCACATCACTGCCTGTCGTAATTGAGACATCCAAGGATCAAAGTTAATCCAGATGCCTTTGTCATTCTCACCTTCTTTTGGCTGCAGGTTGTATCATTGACAATCAGGGGAGTTTGCTCCCGGACTCCTAGGGCTCGTCGTGTAGACACAGTTTTCCATAGCAAATAGAGCCTCTCTGCCATCAAGGTCCTTGCCAATGGTGATCTCCTGGTTAATCGGATAATTGAGTCCGAGAAACAGAGAGTGTGAACCAAGGCTGCTTACCCGCCTCCAACTAAAAAATCCTGAAGGCCCCAACAAGCTGGTATCCTTTTTTTTGCATGGTAACATGTGTCTCATTCATATCATAAAGAACAAAATACAAGTCACGTAAAGACCGACATGACAAAACTGAAAAGATAACAAAACATCTCTGAGCTTGACACCAACGCCCGTCACCTACCTCCGGCACCACCACAGCAGCCGCCGAAGAAAAGAATGATGAATCACCTCCTGACCCGAGCTCGACGTGGCTCCATCGCTGATATGCAGCTTTACGGACCTCCAAGGTGGCTCACCAAAAGGGAAACCCTTACCGTTGAACGAATCAGACCGGGGCAACACCCTGGACACGCCATCAAACTCCAGATCTGGCAACCCACCACGACTAAAACGCCGGAGGAGGAAACCATATCTGCCATCCACCAACCACGAGCCCAGCACATGCTCCGTCTTCCAGATGTCGTCGATGCAGACCACAATCTGCATCCGCTCCTGGACTACCTCCCAAGCTCCACGCCGACGCTGGAGCAAACACCGTCGCAACGGCGGAGCCCGAGGACACAGGTCCACCACGAGGATGCCGCCGCCGCCACGCCATCCTTGCTTGAACAGACTGGTTTCCAAATCCATCCCCAACCATAGGACCGATGGCCTCGTCAGGGAAGAATCCGAAGAATCTTTATTCAGCATTGTCATCGTCACCCCGAAGCAAAGACAATGAACAACCTAAAAACCTAAACTACGAAAGAGTAAAAATCGATCCACACGCGTGGATCCGGCGACTCCCCTCACCACCGACGACCAAGGTCGCCGGTGGAGGGGAGCCGCCGGAGAGCGGTGTTGGAAGATCGGCCTCCCCCTGGCAGCGGCTAGGGTTCCAGCCGCCAGGGACGAGAGGAAAACAGGGAGGAGAGGAAAACGATCAGACCCAATAAGCTGGTATCCTGCTCATAGACGTAACAACCACTGTCCGGATACTCACGTATTTCATGGTGCTTGTATACAGTGGGGGTTTTTGAAATATAACTTTTCCGGCTCATGTGTTTGAATGATCATCAGTCTTTTGCTGTCATCTGATCGAGCGAGGAACCAGTTGTGCTTCCCTGTTTTTGGAGAAGGTTGTGTGATTACAAAGGGCAGTAACTGTAGGGACACTGCATCATATCAAAAAGGACAGGCATTGTTAATGTAAGATCAGTATTGTTCAGAGTACAAGTAGGATAATGCAAGAAATAGCATTGATATGTCCCTATTGGAACTAGGAGGAAAATGCAGGGAAATGTATACTGGGTTTGAAAATATAGAAGTGCCATGCATGGTTATACTCATGTTATCTCGCAATCGATTCTTCACAGGAAACTACCATGTCATGCATGTTATGTAATCATGTTCTGTCCTCACAAACAAATTCTTCAAGGTAAATAACAGACCATGCATTGTTATATACTCGTGTTCTGTGGGCAAATTTTTTGTTAGGATATTATTCTAGCCATTGATTGCTGAAAGGCGAATATAGGTATGTACACATGGTAAGCATTACAGGATTTCACTACTTCCAAATATAGAGTTCTCCATATGCACATTTACTTCCCTAATGTATGGTTAGATGAAACCAACAGTGTGGTGCATGTTTCTACATCATGAAAATGAGGAAACTAACATGGCCATTGATACACACTCAAATTTAGTAGTAGTATATAGATTACTGTAAAATAAGGAGAATATCCATATATTCCTAACCGTTTCATTATTCAGGGGTACAAATTGGCTGTAATGACATGGTCACAATCGCATGAATTAACTCATTCCAAATATAGTTGATTTACGGCGTCTCTAATACATTGCCATATTTCTACTCAAATTCTGCTCAAACAGGGATATGCCAATCATCACAAAAAGTTCAAACAGTGTCATGGCGTCATCATTAACATGAGAAGAAACAACTTACACGTGCCATCCCAGCAATACCTGGTGCCATCTGCTTTGTCAATCGCGTAGATGATGCCATTGTGTTCAATAGCATCACAGAAGTGTGTATCAGCTTTGATGATGATCCACTGCAAGCTGAGTTGTCTCCAGCTAAATAAGGCACCGGCATAAAGATAGGCGAGTCCGCGGTCGAACAAGGCAATTAGCTTGAAGTCTGCGTAATTCGCATGTCGTGTGGGCACTTGGCAGATTACACTCTTCTGCAAAACAAGGTTCGTCCAACTGACGTGGTAATCTAGATGACTTGGACCGCGATGGTATAACTCTATATAATCCAACGGAGGAAGGATAATCTCATGGGAGGTCTGGAAGTTCATGATCACCAACTTTTTACCGTCTTCTCTGAAGGCAGCCATCCAGTGGGAGTTCATGCCGACCCAGTACATACCTGCCAAGAAGTTTCGGGCGATGGTGATCGAACCAAAGTCAAGGGAAATGATGTACGGCGACCCACTACATACCTGCAAAGAATTTTCGGCTAATGGAGATCGGATTGAAGTCGAGGGGCATCATGTACGCCTTCGTATCATGGTGAGGCAATCTCGCAAGACCAGATACTAGCAAGTAGGGTGTCTTGAAAAGCTTAGGCCTCGCTTCGACGATGGACGTGTGCATGTCCCTCGAGCATGCAGCTAGCCGCAGGGCGCTCAACATATCCATACACAAACAAGAGAGGTCGAGGATGTCTCTGGGAGATTGCTCCAATCGCGGCTCATATGGATGATGCGCGGTTCGCGTTCGGCCATGGTGGAGTTTGGAAGGTGGGGGTTTTGGGGGGGCTTGATTTACGGGGGAGAAGGTTGTCGATGTTGGAGCGGCTAGCGAGGGAATAGTGGTACTGGGGGAGGCGAGTGAGGCGATGGTACATGGGGGCACAGTGAGATGGAGACGGAGACGCAGATGGAGATGGAGATGGAGTGGTGCTATGTGAGGGGAGAGGGAGACGAGCGAGGCGTGCTAATGTGTTGTATAGCGACGGTGATAGACTGCACAGTGCACAGGGTGAGGCTGACTTTGGTAACCCGAACACGCCGCCTGGACTAGTGTCAGGCGCAGGGTGTTGTCACTTCACTGTGAGGACCAGATGAATAGTATTTTGACCATCAAGTGTACCACAGTTGTACTACTACTACTACTAGTAGGAACATGAGTACTCCAGTACTGTATAGCGGAAATAGGTCTCCCATGCTAGCATGCCTGTTCACTTCATCCTCCAGGTATCATCCATATTGAGAGCAGAACCAAATTCTCGTGCATGCGGAAGCACGAAGATGGGCCTATGATGAGGATAACCGTGTACTCCCTCCATATAGGTGAGCGCAACCTAGGTGGCTGTAGATTGGACAAGAAATAGCACCAGGACGAGCAAAACTTCCAACCATGGCACTATTACAAATGGAAGCAAAATCAGCAATTAATACATAGTTATAAGGATGCCTTTTCAGCTCTCCAAGCAGGCCCAATCAACGCCCTACCGTGATGCATGCAGTGGTCGTTCTAGTGCATCAAGGACGGCATACAGATCGTTCCACACTTGAGAGGTTGGCGCCGTACAACCTTGATTTGAAAAGCATCGCTGACCTACAAACCAGAATCAAAATTCTTATAGAAGATTGTGATAAACATACACCATCCCTATTCGACGTAGCAAATTTTGTGCTCGGTATAAATCTTTAGAAGGGTAATGAGACGCTGGCATTAAGGTCGTCTGGACGGGAGAATTATCCCTTGACGTACAAGCAGATAAAATATGCTGCCCTCGATGCTCGTGTGAGTTTCGAGATAGCTGCAAGGTCAAAAGAGCTTGTTGCGAAGCCGTCTCCCACAAAAAATGAAGAAGAAGAAGAGAAGAAGAAGAAGAAGAAGAAGAAGAAGAAGAAGAAGAAGAAGAAGAAGAAGAAGAAGAAGAAGAAGAAGAAGAAGAAGAAGAAGAAGAAGAAGAAGAAGAAGAAGAAGAAAATGGTGCACCAGCAGGAGGGCATTATGGATGGATGAACTATTTCCTCTCTTGTAAAAAAAATATTCCCTCTCGGTGTATATTGATATAGATGGACTATTTCGATGGTGTGCATGTCTTTGGAAGAAAGTAGTAGCATGGGTCCGCTTGACTATAAGGAACTATTTATCCGCATATATAGCTTTCTCTACTACTCCTTCCAGTGATCGGTATGCAATGCATGTGTCCGTAGACATGGCAGCTTGTCCATGGAAGTTCATCTACGGCGACCATCATGTTTCATCCACTGCCACTCGTGATTCCCACGATGCCGCTCCAACCCATGGCACCACGTCCCCCGATGTGCGCCTCACCCCTCTCGGCTACACCGCCCCACTGCCTTTGTGTGCATGACATGTGGGCCACCTAAAACGCGGCGAGCATCAAGTTTCTACCACAGCCACACGCGATTCCCACGACGCTGCTCGAACCCATGACACCACACGTCCCCCGACCTGCGGCTCACCCCTCTCGGCCCCACTTCCCCTCTGCCTTCGAGAGCATTACATGTGGAACAGTCGCCTATCGGGTCCACATGTTATTGACTCAAAGGCATGTGTAGTAAGGTGCTGAAGCTCAGTCCCGAGGGCCCTGAGAGGGAAATGTAACTCTTGCGCCAGGCCTTGTGGTGCTACCACTTCACGAACTCGTGCCAAACTCGAGATTTCTTTCTTTACTATACATGCACGCAACGATTTAATGGACATTGTAATCTCAACATGTGATGGGGAGCTATAAATTTGAATTTGAAACTTACAAAACAAAAGGATTCAAAACAAATAAACTGGGAGAGAGGGAGTATATCATAGGATGTGTCCCATACGAAATAAGTCCCCTGGTTTGTCACCGTGAAGATGCGGTTAGAAAGGAGCACAGCATCTTCGTACGCGTACGGTAACAAATCAGCCGCGGACAGCAGGGTCCGCCTTTGACCGCCATGTGCAAGGTTCGTGCTATCTTATTCAATCTCACCGTGGTTCCATCATACCAATTCATGCGGTGGCCTGTTGCATGGCCGATCCCAATGTTGGACAAAGGTTCTACGAGAATGGTGTCACCGTTGTAAATGTTGTGCAAATTGATGTTGGTACCCTCCCGTACATATGCAAGCCAATGTCCACTCGCACCGAGCCTAACCTGTGAAACAGTGGGCAGGGGGGAATTAGGAAATGGACACGGAAGTAGTCTTTAGAATGCATTTACTACGTGATCAAACTCATCTTACCTGCTCATCGGAGGAAATCCGAGTGCCCCTCAATGTCGGCATCTCAAGGGGCATCAACTTGCAAATACGGCCACACCGCGCTAGAGAGACCCCCAAGGAAACATCCTCGTGCGTTCCATGGAACATCAAGATGCATTTGTATGAGTAGTTTATCTTGTGAGAGAAAAGGATGAATGAGGGAAGGCCTCTAGAGATAGAGATAGACACTACTACTATCAATGTGTTGGCCCTTGCGTTGCAATGGATCCAAAGTAGTAGAATAATACTTGTTCACGTGCTTGAAATATAAACACTCTAGTTTTGATATACATGTGTCAGCAGACATGACAGCTTGTCCATGGAAGTTGAACCACGGCGACCATCACGTTTCTTGTTTCTACCACTGCCAACCCATACCCGATTCCCACGACACCGCTCCAACCCACGGCACGGCGACCCCCGACGTGGACATGGATCCTCTGACGTGGTTATCACTGCCTTGCCCTACCTTTCCTTCACTGACAGGTGGACCCACGCTTGGGGGTCCCACATGTCATGACAGAATGGTAGGATTGTTCACGTTAGGGGATCCTCATCCCCCCGACATGCGCCTCATCCCTCTCGGCCCCATCGCTCCTCTGCCTTTGTGTGCATGACATGCGGGCCAGCTGAACTACGGTGACCATAAACTTTCTACTACAACCACAACCGATTGGACGTCATTTGACTGCTCCGCTGCTGCGCTCCGATCCGTACTCCCGCACCATCGAATTTTCATCCAGTGGTGTGACACATTTCGTCTCGGGCATCAATCCTCAGCTGGAGTACTTCTGTACTATAGGTAGTACCCGCTGGTGTGGCCATCTACGCCTCATAACGCCCCGACACCTAGCTGTGGCACCCTCGCCATGGCCACGCCACCACCGTCCGGTTCATCTCGAACGAGTGAGTCACGAACCACGCCACCACCATGAGAATGACATGTGGTCCAGCTGCATTTAAGGTCCGCATGTCATTGACTCATAGGCCGGGCACTAAGCCACTGAAGTTCGGTCCCGTGGGCCCCGAGAGGGAAATGTAACTCCTGCGGCAGGCCTTGTGGTGCTCCCGCAGTACGAGCTCGTGCCAAACCCGGAATTTGTTTCTTACTACTACCAACTACTAGTAAGGTACATGTGCATTGCACGCATGAGATTCTAGTGGTTTGTGCATTATTCTTCTACATGTGGAGTCTTCTAGATTCTATATGTGTGGCAAAATCTGTTTGAATGTAGAACATATCCAACGGCCAGTAGTGCTCGGATTTGCCATCTTTGTACCATCGGATTGGCTTCATCCAATGACCAACTTTCAAAGTTATTCACACACTATATAGGGGTATAGATATAGATGTTTGGTTTGCAGCCTAAGGTTGCCACGCCTAAGCTTAGGCGTGCCACAATATCTTAGGCATGTGTTTGGTTCATTGCTACACTTGTGGCTTGCCACACTATTCTAGCTACATGGTCCACATGTCATGGACTCAACTTCTTGCCAAATCTTGCCACACTTGTGTTGGCCATTTTGTTAGCCACATTTTTTGTGGCAGACACAGGGGTTGTTTGGTTTTAGGCCTAGCAATGCCACACTTTGGGGTTGTTTGGTTCTAGGCCTAGGAGTGCCACACTTTGCCATACAATGTTGCCAAACTTGCCTAAGGTGTGGCAAGTGTGGCTAACAATTTGAGAAACTCAACTAAGGCAAGTGTGGCAAGTGTGGCAAGGTGTGGCTAGGAACCAAACAGCCACTAAGATTGCCAAAGATTGCCACACTTTGCCATACTATCTTTGCCATATATTGCAACATGATTTTTGCCACACTTGCCACACTTGCCTTAGTTGAGTTGCTCAAATTGTTAGCCACACTTTGGCTTGCCTAAGGGAATCTTGCCACACTTTTTGTGTCTATGACATGTGGGGCTCACTGCTCATAAAAAATATTTGCCTTAGGTGTGGCTAGAACCAAACACCTACCTAACTTGGTCAAACTTGCCTAAGGTTAGGTGTGGCAAAGTGTGGCAAGGTGTGGCTAGGAACCAAATAGCCACTAAGATTGCCAAAGATTGCCACACGTAAGGTTAGGCAAGTTTGACTAACTTAGGTGAGTGTTTGGTTCAAGCCACACCTTAGGCAAGCCACACTAAGGCCCCACACGACATACACACACAAAATGTGGCAAGATTCCCTTAGGCTTGCCAACTTGTGGCTCTCATTTTAAAGAACTAACTTTGCCTAAGCTTAGTTGTGGCAAAGTTAGTCATGAATTAAGTTCGACCATGGAGTCTTCTAGATTCTACATGTGGCAGAATCTGGTGGAATGTAGATGATATCCAACGGCCAGTAGTGCTCGGATTTGCCATCTTTATACCGTCGGATTGGCTTCATCCAATGACAAACTTTCAAAGTTTTTCACACACTATATAGGGGGTATAGATATAGATGTGTCGGCCCGTTGCAATGGATCCAAAGTATATCTATTTAGTGGAGTGCACTCAAAAAACATTATCTATTTATTTTTCTATAACCTTTCGTAGCCATGCAACCAAGCCACATAAGCTTCATGGGTGCCCCCCACATCATATTATTCATACTACGTTGACTGAGAAAAAGATAAATCACCCAAAACAGGATCTTCCCTTTTTTGTTCCTACGATGCTGTGTCGTGCACGTACCTGCTAGTTGTATAGTGGTAGTACTAGTTGTATAGTACAAACTTGGTACTAGTAGGAGTAGTACTAGTACGGAATGATCCTCTATCAACGAGCCCCATCTGACACCAAATTTCTTGGCTTCCGTGCTACAGCTAGATCTTCCCCTCGTTTCTGTTTTCCAACCCGGCGGCGGGCAGGGTACGGTTTGCCAATAGTCGATTGGCTCAACCGCGGTCCCACATGAAAGTGAAAATGCTAGGCAACACGCCTTCCCTAAGCTATGTGTCGTGCCCGACGGGCCGTGGAGTACTCCCGATTCCCGGGCATGTGGGGGTGCGACGTGAACGCGGCGGGCCTTTTCCTTTTACTAGCAATGTGCCCGTGCGTTGCAACGGATCCAAATTAGTAGAATAGTGGTACTTGTTCACAAACTTGAAAGAAATCACTCTTGTTTTGATATGCTCCTAATATATTACTCCCTCCGTTCCTAAATATTTATCTTTTTAGAGATTTCAAATGGACTATCACATACGGATTATATAGACATATTTTGAAGTGTAGATTCACTCATTTTGCTTTGTATGTAGTCACTTATTGAAATGACTAGAAAGACAAATATTTAGGAACGGAGGGAGTACTTTTCACTCAAAATATATTTCTCAGACTGTTTTGATGAGGTGAGGAAGGGATGTGGTTGCTTTCAAGATAATAAGGGGTTTTCTGCAAATTGGAGCAGAGAAGTGGGCTATTGTTGTAAAAATGCCACAACTTACCTCACAGCCGTTAGATGCAGATCTAATGGTCAGAAACGACGGATGGCAGACACACCACCATCACCAACTGAGTCTTTTATAGGAGTAGGAGTAGAGAAACATGTATAAATTGTAACATTTGGTTCTGCTCCTTGGCACGATCGATAGATAGAAATAATGATTGGAAACGCTAGGGAGGGGCTCTTTCCGCTAGATAAAGACGGTACGCAGTAGCTAGGTTGGCGCATCGTTGGTTTGGTCACACACGGTCCAACATGTTCTAGTGTTTCTAGCAAGATGCCCGCGCGTTGCACGAAGTTGATGGAAAAGGTAAGCACAACTTATAAATTGATAGATGGAGTACTAGTTATAGTGATGCATATAATTAAGCAAAGGGATTGCACATGTCGTTATTGATTGGAACGAGAATGCAACAGGACAATAAGAATTAAGGCCACGATGATGCGATCACAGTGGTGGTTACAGAAGGCAAGAAGAAAGATGCATCCATCAATGTACGACCTCCTCCTCCTCAACTTAGTGCGCCGGGCCATCGACCGGTGGCTAAGGAGCGGCGGCTTTTGTGGCGAGGTTGAGGTGCTTCTCAGCAAAGGCATCCAAGGCTTCCAGCCGGTTGAGGAAGGCCAACATTGTAGCGTCCTCATTGGCCTTGTAGATACCTATGTACACGATTTGCTCGTACATGTGGATGTGTAGGTCGACGAATTCTTGCAGGGCAAGGCGCCTCATGGCGAGCGCGACCTCCAGGTGGACATTCTTCATGGCGTCGGCGGGCAGTCGCAAGGCCATCAGGGCTTGAAAGAGGTTCCGGCCATGGAGGCCGATTAGGATGGCAGGCAATGAGGAGCCCGGGCGCGCGGGCTGGAGGAGTACGTCGATGTCGTCTGTGATCTTCATGGGGACACTGAACTTGTTGCTGGTGGCAACGATCATCTGGTCCAACTGAGAGTCGTAGTTCGCATCGACGGCGGCCATCCACCAGCCGGTCTCTAACACCGTTTGGAGACGATCCTCCGTGCCATGCTGCAGGCCGGCCTCGTGGACCATCTGGCACAGCCGCTGGCCGCTCACGCGCATCGCCGCCATGGGTCTGGAGTGAGCTCTTTTGCGCTTAGTGTAGGTGCTTAGGCAAATGATTAGGTGCGTACGATGTGGTAGATGCATTGGAATGGAGGGGCGCCTTTATATGAGGGCAAACTGCGTTGCATTCACATCGTGCAGCCTCTTTTCTCAGTCCTCCTCCCATTACTTCCCTCGTGCATTAATTGAAGGATGCATTGGCCATTAAACATTTTGGGAACCGCTACTCCCTCCCTCGTTTGCATTAAAGCCGTATCAGGAACTGCGTTGACCGCTGTCAAATCGAATACTCCCTCCGTCACACAGGAGTAAGTCATCTTACGAAAACCAAATAGTCCCAAAACACATAGGCGCGGTGCATTAACTCTCACGTTGTTTCTTATTTTTTGACATAAATAGAGGAATCAACCAATATGAGATGTGGGTCTTGTATGCTTTTAATGACTTGAGACGCAATGATATTAATTCCTACACTAGTTTCAAAAAACGTCTTACATTATGGGACGGAGGGAGTAGCAAAAAACATTAAGTTCTCTCGTTTTCCTCTCCACCTTGGTCATGGTGCACAATCTAAGATGACTTCCACTATGTAGGCCAGCCGGTGCCAAATGTAGAAAGCAATAAACAATTGGCTCATGTCCCACTGCAAAGAGCTAACCAGGCTAAGGAAACTCATGTGAATAGAGCATCTGGGTCCCATTTTTTGTCAGGCTACGAATGCAACATTGTGAGACCGGTGCCAAGTAAAATCTTCAGGGCATCGCTGCCTAGCCGGTAGTATTTTAATGCATTGGGCATCGACTACATAGTGGAAGGCCACCTAGACGGAGCGAGTATACTGTAGTACTATTTAAAAGTCGAGGGCGGGGCTTTTCTTGTGTGGTAGGCGGGGCAGTTCTGCCTAGTCGGTTCGACAGAGACGCGAGAAGATGAGGGAGTAGGCTGCTGCAAATGTAGGGCTGTGTGATTTGACAGTGAGTTACTGTTGGACAGGTGGGGCCCCGTGATTTGACTTGCCATTATCATTTTAACTGCGGCTCTACGACCGGCGTGAGTCTCCCGATTCCTAACCACCTCCATACAGGTGCCTCTCCCAATGCTCCACCATGTAGAGGCTGGCTCTTGCATGAGAGCCCACTTATCCACTTTTTCCTTGCCTCTTTTCTCCACATATGCAAAAATGCCATGTAAAGCGGGCTTTATAGCCCGCTATTGTACTTACTTGCTCCTACATGTGCTAAGCTTGCCACATAGGCATAAAGACTGATGTGGCAGGTTAATTAAGAAGAGAGAGACTAGTTTGGTGACCCAAGGAAGAAACGGTGCTAAGTGCGTGTACCTAGGTGAAAAGACAATTTCGAGTCTATAGCTAATTAAATGAAGCAAACTTAGCAACAAAAAACTAATAAGCACCTATGCATTGGGGACTTGATTGCTAAGCCATTTAATGCCCTTAGCACCTCATCTAAGCACCATTTCATTGGAAGAGGTCACTCCTTGGCAAATGCAATAAATACTACTGTATGAAGAAAGAGATTGAGAGAAGTAAAAAAAATACACTTATAGCCAACTTTATAGCTAACCTTGTTGTAGTACGAGTGACTAAGTGATGACTATGTATGACATGCCAACATCAGATAGCCTAACGCATCATGTTAAATCTCCAAGGGCGCGACCGTGCAAGCGATGCGACGGTTGTGGTAGGCGCGGCCATGATACGGGCTGCTGGCAGCCCTTGGATCTGAGATCGAATGGTCGCACACTAAGTTGCTGAAAATTTGCAGAATAACCCTCCAGGATAGGATATTCACCCATAGGTCTAGAATCACGCCATGCAACCGTTCGATCTCGGATCCAAGGGCTCTCAGAAGCCCATACCATTGGAGAATGGAAAGCCACTACCCTGTCGTTCGCACGCTGGCAGTTCGCTCCTACTCGTCCCCACATGTCCTATTACGGCGATTCGCTCCTAGTCGTCCCATCCTTTCACATTACGGCAGTTCCACTAATCCAAACCCTCCTCCCGAATCCATGGCATCCCAAATCTCCATGATCGGCGGTGAGTACAAGGTTAGAACCATCACCGGCGATGAGTTCGACATCATCTACACCCGTTCTTCCGTGACGATGAAAGGATGCCTTGCTCGCTTCAGACGCATGTTTGAAAACTCAGATGATGAGTGGGTCGCTGGGCTAGATGTTGAGTACACCACAGTCCTGGGATGAGAGAAGGATCTAAAGGAGGAAGAGAGGAAGAATCCCACCATGATCTAGGTTTGCGTGCATGACTTATGCTTGGTCTACCACATATGCCATGCCGACGTTGAATGCCGGGATTTTAAGAACTTCCTCAAGAGCGACCTAGTCAAATTCGTTACTGTAGACTTTATGAATGGCAAAAGAGTCCTGGGTAAGATAGGCCTCGTTGTAGGCAACCCCTTCGACCTCCAGAAGAATCGGCTGCTGCCCTCCAGTGTTTAGCCTTCAATGCTGACCCTGGCAGGAGCCATGGTTCATCCTTCGTATGGTAAGAAACCTCATTACATGTTTCATCGTCATGCATGGCAGCGGAATGTACTAGATATAGACCACATCCACTATGCTGCAATGGATGGCTACCTTTGTTTCAATATCTACAAGGCTTGGATGAAGAGCAAGAGCCAAGTGTGCGGTTCAAGCAAAGAAGTATCGGCCAAGAGGAAGAGGGACAAGGACGAAGTCGAGGACGTGGACGAGGACTCCGAGTAAGGTGGCAGTGTTGTTGCTCATGGTGGTTCTAATGCAGTGTCTACCGGATTAGTTGCATAGTTTAATTCAGGTGTGCTTAGTTTAATTTGAGGGGTGTGTTGTGCTGAGCCCCCAGCAGAACTATGTTATGTTTCTTCTCATTACTTTAACTCTTCAGTACGTACATAATAGTATTTCTTTAATACTCCGTCCATTCCTAAATATAAGTCTTTTTAGAGATTTCACTAGGGACTACATACGGAGCAAAATGAGTGAATCTACACTCTAAAGTATGTCTATATACATCTGTATGTAGTTCGTAGTGGAATCTCTAAAAAGACATATATTTAGGAACGGAGGGAGTAGAATTTAGCACCCCATTTAAGCACGTACTAGTTTTTTTAATAGTACTATATGCATAATTTGGCGACAAGCGCTCTCTATGTGTACCACCTTTTTTTTAATTTCAAGTTTTGCTCCATGGTGCAATCCATCGATACTACTACTGTACAAAAGTATACATTTTTTAAAAGGCTAGAGGGCGGGGCAGTCTAGCTTGGTCGATTTCACAAGAGGCGAGGGCCTTTGTGATTTGATGGCTCATTACTGTTGTCAAATCAAATAGTACTGCACCACCCGCTACACGCCCGACTAAACACGCCTCCTCGCCTACATCAAATCCCTCCGTTAAACCCGCATGCAAACCGAGAATCCTACTCCGGCCACACGTCCGTTCATTAGCGGGCCAGAATTAAACGCAACACCGGTCGAGCTCCTCCTGTCCGCCCTCAGTTTAAACGAGGCCAGACGTCGGCCAAGCTCCTACCGTCCGCCCTCTATTTACACGGAGCCAGAAAGACAGCGGGCAAGAATCGCACCCCTCCGCCGCTCCCCCATCTCCTCCTTCACCATTTTCTCCACTCTTCCGATGGCTTCTGAGGAGCCATTCTCCGGTATATTACCCGGCTGGGTGGCCTGCCGAGCCCTCCGGATAGGGTGAGGCCGCTCGGTGCTTCACCAACCTCGCTTGCCCCGACGGAGCCAGTTGCCGCCCCAAGCTAGCGCGTGGTTCAGCAACTCGCCGCTCCAGTTCAGCTCAATGAGGAGTGGCGAGTTGCTCCACGCCGGCACGGTGGCGAGCATGCCGGAACGGGCGTCGTCGTTGCCGCATCATACCGCGCCACCGGTGTCTGCGGTGGACGAGCCTCCCGTGTCTGTGGGTGCGCCTCCCATGCCCGCGGTAGCACCATGTAGGCAGAGACAGAAGCCGGGTGCGTGGAGAGCGATGAATCGGTGACCAGCTTCTCCGTGTCCGCCGCCATCATCAAGGAGAAGTAAAACACGGGAGGCCGCCGCCACTTGGGACCCATGAAGGCCACTGCCGAGGCGACGACTGCGCAATCAGGTGGTTTCGTTGCTGCTTCGTCTCTTCCGATGACCTTCGTCGACCCCGCAAGTGTCTGACGGACATGAGGAAGACAAAGGGATCCGCGGGCGGCCATTTAGATTATGTACTCCCTCTCCAGCTGGCAGGAAATATTTGTTCTAAGAATGGATAAATTGTATGTATCTATAACTAAAATAAGTCTAGATACATCCATTTCTAGGACAAGTATTTCCGGACGGAGGGAGTATTAATTATACCAAGAGAGCCGGATTGGCACCGCTAAGTTCATGTAAATGTAATGAAATCCATCATGTTTATATGAAGATCCTGCTTTTTTATATGAATTTCTTCATGCTTATATGAAATCAGTCCATGTTTGCATGTATTTCATCTCGTTGGTTAGAGGTGTGAAAATGTATGCCGCTGGCGTTTGATGTCGTCCTCCGCGGAAGGAAGCGGGAGGAAATTTGTCAGCTGCCGTTGGAGATGCTCTTATGCTGGAAATAATAGAGTGACATCCAATCCATTTGAGTTAATTGCGTGTATGATTGTCCCTCTATAAAAAGTTAATTGCATGTACAGTGTACACATGACTTGCAGGGTGGCTACAGCTTCATACAGAAAGTTAAAAAGAAACAAATCCATCCTTAATGTTGTATTCTAAGTACTCTGTGGGTTCCACTTTCAGTATAGTAGCGAAAGAAGTATATATTAAATAAGTAATATATAATATAAAAATCTAAAGTTAAAGACAGAATTCGAACTCATGTCATCGCGTTGCGAGCATCCGGCGCTAACCAGTCCAGCACATTTTTGTTGTAGACCATGCTGGAGATATATCTCCATGTCTACTCTTATATTCCATCCATTCCTAAATATTTGTCTTTTTCAGATTTCAAATGAATTACCACATACAGATGTGTATGTAGACATATTTTAGAGTGTAGATTCACTCATTTTGCTCCGTATGTAGTCACTTTTTGAAATTTCTAAAAAGACAAATACTCCCTCCGTCCGGAAATACTTGTCATCAAAATGGATAAAAGGAAATGTATCTAGATGTATTTTAGTTTTTGATACATCTCTTTTTATCCATTTTGATGACAAGTATTTTCGGACGGAGCGAGTATTTAGGAACGGAGGGAGTAGAAAACAGAGTTGGTGATGATGGTGTGCGTGCCATCCTGCAATATAGGCCGTCGGATTTATATCTAACGGATAGGAAGGAATCTATGGCAATTTTGCAAAAATATACCCACACTCCTCTCCACATTCGCAAATAAGGCCTTCCCTCGTTCATCCTTTTCTCTCACAAGATAAACTACTCATACAAATGCATCTTGATATTCCGTACAACGCATGGGCATCTAGCTAGTTTCTTTTAAAATAGTTACTGCGATAATTGGGTTGAAGTGATATATTTTATGTCTGCCCCGAATGATTCCAGATTCACTAGTAGTAACAAAGAAAAGGTTGCCTTGTTAATTAACAGAAAATAGGGTGAAAACTATCACATGAGGCCGGTAAAAACAAGTCACATTGGGTTCAGCGTCATCGTCACTACAGCTGTGCGCGCGCGAGAAGTCTACATATCGAGGGGGCTACTGAGTGAGGCACAGAGACACAATGTTTGAGAGATAAACCAATTGACAGATTATGATCAGATCGAGTTGTCACCCTTCTGCTGTCATTGTTGCGGTGGGGGGGAAGGGGGAGGGAGAGAAAGACATATCGAGAGTGTGCGTGGTAGGCACAGAGGCACAACTAGCGAGTGTGTGTGTGTGTGTGTGTGTGTTTAAAAGAGGAGTAGATAGATTACTATCAAGATCGAGGTGCCGCCCTACTCCTTCGGTGTCGGGTAGTGTGTGTGTGTGTGCTTGAGAGAGAAGCCATTCGATGGACTGGTATCAAGATCGAGGTGTCACCCTACTCCTTAGGTGTTGGGAAGTGTGTGTGTGGGGGGGGGGGTGGGTGGGTGGGTGTGTGCGGGGGGCAGTGACACTCACATATCTCTACTCTTATAAAAAACAGAGTTGTTGATGATGGTGTTCCTGCCATCCTGCAATATATGCCATCCGATTTATATCCGACGGATAGGAAGGAAACTATGACAATTTTGCAAAAAGATACCCACACCCCTCTCCGCATTTGCAAATAAGGCATTCCCTCGTTCATCCTTTTCTCCCACAAGATAAACTACTCATACAAATGCATCTTGATGTTCCGTGCAACGCATGGCCATCTTGCTAGTAGGGAGAAGGAGTTTGTGTAACACATATCTAGCTATATTAAGGGATAGGTAGATAGCATTTGTGCGACGCATACTTAAAGCATCACAAAGATAAACAAACGGTGTGCATGCAAGTGCGAGAAAAAATGAAGCGAGAAACAATGTGCGCGCGCGCGCGCGCGCGTGTGTGTGTGTGTGTGTGTGTGTGTGTGTGTGTATGTGTGTGTGTGTGAGAGAGAGAGAGAAATCTCAAAACAAAAGGTGCTCTGCTGGAATCCCATTGTATGTATTCATATGGTTCCGGAACTCGAGTTAACCTTAGGCATATGTGTGAGAGACATTATTATACTTTGAGACATTAGTGACTATGGGTGGGCAGAATTAAAGGGGTGAGCGTGTTAGACAGAGAGAGCGTGTGTGTTTATGTGTGAGAGACTTGTAGGATGGGGTAGAAATACGAATTCTAACCTTGACGGAGGGAGAGAAATACACGAAGTGCGCGTGCGTGATTCCGATGCCCACAGGGAAATGAGATATGTATGCGTGTGAGAGAGATTGCACAATTCATTCCCGTATCACTATCTAGCGATCGTGACGTGCATCACTTGAACATAAATCAATATCTACTTCGTATCGTGGCCAAAGGTACAATAATGATTCAACGTTATAAAGATTGGACACTCACATCTCACATTTTTTTCTATTTAAATAAACATTTTCAGTTGTGCATGCCAAAGTTACAGTGATGTTTCTTCAAACAACCAATGTAGCTATCATGTACATGCACCACTGTTACTCTTGCATTCAAATTCATTAGTCTTGGATGATTTAAGGTTCTATTATGAAGTAATAGATGTAATATTCATATATGAATTCAACGGGTACGCAATTTATGAAATGGAGGCTATGTAATCATATGAGGTAACACTTTTAAGTAGTGGACTACAATATCCATTTCTTTTTATGCGCCTCTACACTAACACGTCAATGCATTATGTTTAAAGTAAATAACCAATGGCACTAAATTATCTATTTACACGAGAAATACATAGGCTGAGCGTTTGATCCCTTTTTTGTGAATGCGCCACTACACCCGTACGATTGGCCGCGCCCGTGTGAACGTCCAAGTTATCGGCGCATCATCTCGAGTTATTGTCTTTTTTTCTGGGGTGGACTTCACACCAATTATTAACTGCTGACGTGTGCCCCATGTACACAGTCTAGCATGACCTTCCCGCTAGCACGGTCCAAAATTAGTTGAAACTAGATACAAACGATCCCGCGGGCGGCAAAATCTCCCGCATCATTCTAAAATTTCCGCCACCTTAGTCTTTAGCATGCGAAATTCCCCTTTTGTCCTTGGTGGATGTAAATCTGAGAATGGGTTTTGTTTAACCGGGTGTTTTGGGTGAGTTTTCTACGTGGGTTTCTTTAGTTCGGGTCTTACTGAGTGGAGTCTGACTACAGTTTAGTTTGGTTTAGTTTACTGTATGAAGTAATTGGGTTTGGGTGGGTATGGGCTGAAACAGTTCCAGTTCAAAACAGTTTTGACCCGTGGTTAACAATCGGGGTGTGAGATCAGTTTGTATTCATAGTTTATCCCGGTGTGGATGGCCGCTACAACTCGCATCCATTGCGAGGCTCAACAAGTCAACAGACTGTTGGGAGGAAGCTATGGGGTCACCTCAGCCAAGCCGGCTGCGCTCGCCCGCGAGGATGGGACTCCACTCCGGCGCTCGATGCCCTACAGGCCACCGTGTTCCCAGGCCGCGGGTCTGCGTCGGCGTGTCCGTCCACCATGCCGCCTGCCATGACGCCTCTGCCACTCTCTTCGTCCAGACCTGGGCCGCCGCATACCACCTCGGGGATGCCCTCGACAGTGCCGATCCTTCCCAGGCCGTGTTGCTGCCGCCGCCGCCCGTCCTCGACCGCTCCCTCGTTGCCGAACCTGACGACCTGCTCGGCAAGACACTCACCGGGATGAGCCGCCTTGCATTCGGCCCTCCGCCTACGCGTCCGCCAGCGAGCAGGGTCTCCGCATCCGTCTCCGATGACCGCGTCCTCCCCCCTGGTGCGCGACCAGATCGGCGGGATCAAGGACGCGGTGGTGGCCGCACTTGTTGGGGATATTACCACTGGGTGTAAACCGGCCTACTTGGGCCGGGTTAACGACATAGTGGTATAAGCAGGTGAAGGCCCAAGGCCTATAGTCGGTTTAGAATCTGTAGCTATAAAACCGACCTGATGTATAACTTGTATTGTAAGTTAGGAATAGAGAGATACCGACCGGGATACGAATATGAACCGGCTGGGACTCTATGGACCGACGGGCGTCACCCGTGTATATAAGGGGGCGGCCCGGTGGCGGTTCAGAGGAGACAACCACAACTCGGGCCTAGGCGAAGCTTGTTTGCTCCCTAGCCATCGAGACCACATCAATTCCATCACAACTAGACGTAGGCTTTTACCTTCATCGAAGGGGCCGAACTAGTATAAACCCCACGTGTCTTTGTGTCCGCTTTAACCCCTTCAAGTAAACTCGTAGCGATGGCTCCACGACTAAGTCCTTTCGCTAGGACATCTGCCGTGACAAATCCACGACAGTTGGCGCCCACCGTGGGGCCATCGCATGATGGTTTGACGATCTTGGAGGGCAAGCTCAAAGGACTCGAAGGCTATGTTGTGGGCCGGATGACCAAGAGTCGTCGGGGCAGGATCTACATCGATGATGCAGGATGGGGTCCTGAGGCCGATTCAATTGAGTATGGTTACCGGGTCCCCTTTGGCAGCGTACACGTCTTCATCGGCAAGATCGGTGAGCCTGGGCCTGAGCCGGACATCTACACCGACCCCGTCGAGACGGCTCAGTGTGCGAGCTTTACTCAGGTTAAACCGGCTATGAAGCGTGCCTTCGTTGGAGTCATCTACGGAGGAGAGCGCGAGGACGAATCAGAGCACGATAGCGAGACCGTCGTCTATTCTGGCGATGAGTCCTCGACCGGAGAGACCGAGTCGCTATACCGGATGCAAGACGATCAGGTTAGGGGTTGTTCCGATGGCGACAGTATTCCGGACCCCCCAGGCCAGATCAACCGGGTTGGAATATTCATGGCTGGCACCCAGGCGGCGAATTATTCTTCGACTGCCACAGCAATGCTCTCCGGATCCGCAGCGGCAGCGACAGCGGGGGCAGGAGGCCTTGTGCGCCCGCCGGTTGAAGTTCTATCTGATCTGTTTGACGTACTGGCCGCGCTTATGGCAGAGGATGACCCGGCGGATCAAGATGCTCATAATGCAGAAATCGCGAAGGTGAGAGAGTAGATCGTGCAAGCCAAAGCGGATCTGGCAGCAGAAAAGGACCGGATGGCCGCAGAGCGGGCCGCTTTGGACGCACAGGCCTATAAACTCATGCTTGACCAGAATGCATCACAGGAGGTTTTAAAGCGAAAGCACAGATCACGCCTGCCATTAGGGTTTGACCCCCGAAATCTCTTTCACACTCCGGGAGCTGGACCCAGTAATCCACCGCGGTACCAGGAGACAAACCGGATTGAGGCGCCAGGGCCAGGAGCGACGGTCCAACCTCGCCTGATGGAGCCCCCTCAACAGGATATTGCGATGCCTCCACCGGTGCAGACGCCCCCGGGTCATTATTCGAATCCTATGGACAACCTTGTTGCGGCCGCAGCACGGTTAGAGGCCATCCCGGTCGAAGGGGATTCTCCGCAAGCAGTAGAAACGCGCCGGGTTAAGGAGCTTCTCCGGACCGCGCTGATGCAGCAGGAGGCATACTCATACAGCCGTGATCGGATTCATTCTACGCCCCGTCCGAGCCGGAGTTACAGCAGGCGCATAGATGAACCGGCCATATCAAGCAATGCGCACGGCCGTGAAGCGGCCCGTGGTGATGACCCGGCAGGTGGTGTTGTCGATGCTCGGGATGCGGTGAACCGGGCCCGGGCACAAAGGGAGGCCGAGTTAGCAGCACAGGATAATGCGGGCCAACTTATACCGGTTCGTTCTGCCACCTTTGCCGGACCAGGAATCACATCCGCTCTGGGAGTGCCTTGCTTGATCCCTGCTTTACGTAGTGTGCGCCTGCCTAAGGATTTCAAGGGCCCATGCAAGGTGCTGAATTATACCGCTGATTTACCCCCTGAAGCGTGGATAGAGAGTTATGAGATGGCCATGGAAATGCTGGATGTGGATGAGGCTGCATGTGCCAAATATTTCACCATGATGCTCGAAGGCACGGCTCGTACTTGGTTAAAGAGCCTACCGTCCAATTCTATCAGCTCTTGGGCCCAGTTGCGGAGCCGGTTTATACAGAATTTCAAGGATACATGTAAGCAGCCCAAGTCCATAGTAGACCTGGCGGCTTGTGTCCAGGAAGAAGGAGAATCAACGACCCATTGGGTGCGTCGCGTTTCGGAAATTTTGCACTCGTCTGACAGGATTAATGCTGACTCTGCGGTCTTAACTCTGGAAGGCAACTGCCGGTTTGAGCCTCTAAAATTGAAACTGGGACGCATGAAGCGACTCTGTAATGACATGGGAACCCTCATGGCTGCCCTAGTGAAGTATGCCGATTCGGACAGTACCAAGGATCCCGAGCTTAATGATAATGAAGCAGGGAAGGGAAAGAAGGATAGCAACTCCAAACAGCAGCAGAATAAACTAGTGGGTCATGGAAACGAAGGCAAGCGCAAGGCGGACGGCAGCGTGGACTTTGTGGCTAACACTAACGCACAGGACAGGGGGCAGCGGCGCAGAGGTAAAGCGGCAAATCATAACGGGGCTCCTAATCCTAATGCAAGCCGTTTGAACTATTTGTTGAATCAGCCTTGCCCAAAGCACGGGATGAAGGAGGCACCGGCTAGCCATCTTTGGAAAGATTGCTACATCATGCAGGAGTTCAAGAACTCTAATGCTTTCCGGTATGATCACGGATCAGGTGGCGGTTCAGGATCCGGTTTCAGCGGGCCGGATCACGATGGGGTTTCCGGTTTAGGACGTAATCAGGGCGGTCACAACTACCAGAATAATCAGAACAGCCAGCAGCAGCAGCAGCAGTCAGGCTATCAGAGCCAGCAGCAGCAGCAGCAGTCGGGCTATCAGAGCCAGCCGAAGCAGTTGAGCAATGGGCAATACCATGTCTTCACAACGGGCTTGGATAAGCGTGACCGAAAACTCCACCAACGAGCGGTGAATTCTGTTGAACCGGCCTTACCGCGTTACTTACGCTGGTCAGAGCAGCCCATCGTGTGGAGCAGAGAAGATCACCCGCCCCGGGTTGATAATCCGGGTCAGTTAGCATTAGTGGTGGACCCTCAGGTGGGGGTTATAAATTCACCAAGGTACTCATGGATGGAGGAAGCAGTATTAACATACTATATTATGAGACATTCAGGCGCATGGGACTGATAGACAAGGATCTCAGACCGTCGAACACGGTATTCCATGGTGTTGTGCCAGGCAAATCTGCATATCCTGTTGGTAAGATAGCTCTAGATGTGGTTTTTGGAGACGAGCACGACTCCCGGTCAGAAAAATTGAGTTTCGAAGTGGTGAAGATCCAAAGCCCGTATCACGCCTTGTTTGGGCGACCGGCTTATGCCAAGTTCATGGCGCGGCCTTGTTATATCTACTTACAGCTCAAGATGCCGGGTTACAAGGGGACAATAACGGTTCACGGGAACCGTAGGATCGCTTTGGAATGTGAAGAGGGTGATGCGGCTTACGCAGAGTCAGTTTGTGCCACGGAAGAGTTGAAGTATTATAAGGACAATGTCGATCCGGCGGATATGACCCCTTTAAAGAAGCCAACTACAGAGCATGATTCAGATCTGAAGTTCAAATCGGCAGCTGAGACCAAGCTTGTTGACTTCGTGCCCGGCGATTCATCCAAGCAGTTCACTATCAGTGCCAACCTGGATCCCAAATAGGAAAGCGCGCTCATCGAGTTCATCCGTGAGAATCGGGACATTTTTGCATGGAAGCCGTCTGACATGCCAGGTGTACCGAGGGAACTCGCTGAGCACACTCTTAATGTGGATCCTAAGTATAAACCGGTGAAACAGTTCCTCTGCCGGTTTAACGAAGAAAGACGCAAAGCCATTGGAGAGGAAGTGGCCAGGCTTTTAGCAGCTGGTTTTATTATTGAGGTGTTCCATCCAGAGTGGCTTGCTAATCCGGTGTTAGTTCTTAAGAAAAACGGAACTTGGCGTATGTGTGTGGATTATACAGATCTTAACAAAGCCTGTCCGGCAGACCCTTTCGCTCTCCCCCGTATTGATCAGATCATTGATGCCACGGCAGGTTGTGAGCGTTTGAGTTTTTTGGATACATACTCTGGACATCATCAGATCAAGATGGCGGTTAAGGACCAGGAGGAAACAGCATTCATTACTCCCTTTGGAGCCTTCTGTTATGTATCTATGCCCTTCGGGCTCAAGAGTGCCCAAGCCACCTATCAACGGTGTGTACAGAATTGCCTGCATGAGCAGATCGGCCGCAATGTGCACGCATATGTAGATGATATTGTAGTAAAATCAAGGCAGAAGGAGACACTGGTGGATGATTTGAAGGAGACCTTTGACAACTTGCGAGCTTACAGGATGATGCTTAATCCGGCCAAGTGTGTTTTCGGTGTTCCAGCAGGCAAGTTACTGGGTTTCTTGGTGTCTAACAGAGGAATTGAGGCTAATTCAGAGAAGATTACGGCTATTACATCTCTAGCTAAACTGGAGTGTATCAATGATGTTCAGCGTTTGGCGGGCCGAATCGCTGCGCTGAGCCGGTTTATCAGCCGCCTCGGGGAGAAGGCTATCCCTTTGTACCAAATGCTGAGGAAGACAGACAATTTCGTCTGGAGTCCAGCTGCTGACGAGGCATTTGAGGATTTGAAGCGGCAGTTAGCCAATCCGCCTGTTCTTGCAGCTCCGGTCGACAAGGAGCCACTATTATTATACGTAGCGGCTAATGCTCGGGCAGTTAGTGTGGCTATTGTGGTGGAGCGCAAAGAGGCAGGCAAGGAATATCCGGTTCAGCGGCCGGTTTATTATATCAGTGAGGTGCTGATTGAGTCCAAGCAAAGGTATCCGCATTGGCAGAAGCTGGTCTATGGTGTTTTTATGGCCAGTCGGATGTTGAAGCAGTATTTTCAAGGGCACCCCGTCATAGTGGTCAGTTCAGCTCCCTTGGGTGATATTATACAGAATCAGGAGGCGACTGGCCGGATTGCCAAGTGGGCTATAGAGCTGGGGCCGCACGGTCTGAAGTACGTGCCTCGGACGGTCGTGAAGTCTCAGGCACTTGTTGATTTCATCAATGATTGGACGGAATTACAGGCACCAGAGGAGAAGCCGGATCACACATATTGGACTATTCATTTTGACGGATCCAGGCAATTGGAAGGCTCGGGGGCTGGAGTCGTGTTAACTTCCCCGCGAGGTGATAAGTTTTGTTATATTCTCCGCTTAATGTTCCCTTGTACTAATAATGCAGCTGAGTATGAAGCCTTGCTCCATGGTCTGCGGATGGCTAAAGAGATGAATTTAAGCAGGGTTAAGTGTTTTGGTGACTCGGACCTAGTGGCTCAACAGGTGTCTGGCACTTGGGATTCTAAAGACCCGCTCATGGCTGCGTATCGTCGGGAAGTGGATAATATTGCAGGTTGTTTCAAGGGTTATCAAGTGGATCATGTGGACCGTCGGAAGAATGAAGCGGCGGATGCTTTAAGCCGGTTGGGCTCTCAGCGTAAACCGGTCCCGCCTAACGTCTTTTTGGATGTGTTGCACAATCCGTCAGTCAAGCTCCCAGGTGAAGCGGATTTAGCTATTCCTGACCCGGAGTCTCAATTGGTGGCAGCCCTGCGTGTTATTCCGGATTGGACGGTTCCTTATCTTGTGTACATGACAAGGGGGGGAGTTGCCAGAGGACGAGATTCTGGCCAGGCAGATAATCCGGCGATCCAAGTCTATGACAATTGTCAATGGTGAATTACATCATTGCAGTGTATCAGGGGCGTTTCAACGTTGTGTTTCTCCTGAGGAAGGCTGTGAAATCTTAAGAGAAATCCATGAAGGGGATTGTGGGCACCACGCCGGTTCAAAGTCTCTGGTTGCAAAGGCGTTTCGTCACGGGTTCTACTGGTTGACAGCACATGCTGACGTGGAGGATTTGGTTAAACGGTGTGATGGATGTCAGAAATTTTCAAGGCGTGCTCATGTGCCGGCTCAGGAATTGAGGATGATCCCAATAACATGGCCATTTGCAACTTGGGGGCTAGACATGGTTGGACCTTTTAAAAGATCCAAGGATAAGAAAACTCACCTTTTGGTGGCAGTTGATAAATTTACCAAGTGGGTTGAAGCGGAGCCTGTCAGCAAGTGTGATGCAGCAACAGCGGTACAGTTCATCAAGAATGTGATTTTCCGGTTTGGTTTTCCACACAGTATCATTACTGATAATGGTACCAATTTATCCAAGGGTGCTATGAAGGAGTTCTGTGAACGTGAGCACATCCGACTTGATGTGTCGTCAGTAGCACACCCCCAGTCCAATGGACAGGCAGAACGAGCTAATCAGGAAATCTTGCGAGGCATCAAACCCCGGCTTTTGGTCCCATTGCAAAGAACACCAGGATGTTGGGTCGAAGAGCTGCCATCTGTATTATGGAGTATCAATACTATGCCAAACCGGTCCATAGGATACACGCCATTTTTCATGGTCTATGGAGCAGAGGCAGTTCTCCCTAGTGACATCCGGCACGATTCGCCTCGTGTGGCAGCTTATGTTGAGGCAGACAATGAGACAGCACGACAAGATGCTTTGGACCTATTGGACGAAGAGCGTGATATAGCGGCTGCCCGTTCGGCGATTTACCAGCAAGATCTTCGTCGCTATCACAGTCGCCGGGTTAGAACCAGAACTTTTCAAGAAGGAGATTTGGTGCTTCGATTCATCCAAGATCAAACGGATATGCACAAGTTATCCCCACCCTGGGAGGGACCTTTCGTAGTCAGCAAGAATCTGCACAACGGGTCGTATTATCTGATTGACATTCGAGAGCATCAAGACTCACGTACATCAGAAGAAGAGACCAACAGACCGTGGAATATAGCTCATCTTCGGCCTTACTATACTTGAGCCATTGGCTCTATTTATGTACATATCATGACAATGTATATATTATCTTTGATATATCAAACCGGAGCCTCAGCCGAAGCGGGGTCTCTGTCTTTCTCATCATGCGAGGTTACACGGAGTGGTTCTGTCTAAAGCGGCCTCCGGTTTACCCCTTGACATTTGTTTTTATATCACTGGGGGCTTTGGTCGTGTCCGAACCAACGAACACCCTTTGATAGGCGACAGCCACCAGATCATTTGGGGACTGGGTCAAGTCTGAACCAGTAATGCCTCTTGGTCGGCCTAAGGCCACAAAATCACTTGGGAGCATGGTCGGGCCCGAGCCATTGTTACGCCTCTTGATTTGGCATATATGCCACGAGTCATTTGGGGACCTGGCTGACTTGAATCATTGTCACCCCTATTGGGGGCCTTGATCCTGTCCGACCATGGTAATGCCATCTGAACAGCTTAATATAGCATATTTTTTCGAATGGTTTTTATCATTACTTTCGTTTCCATCTTGTTTTCATGGTTTGTTCGTTTTTGCTTTTGTTGGATTTCTTTATGTCAACAAGCATATTTTTTCTGGTTCAGCCAATGATTTTTGATCCCCCTTCTAATCCGGAGGAGTCTCCCGGTTTACCTTTTCCCTGTTAACATCATGGAATAACCAGGGGGCTTGTATTAAGTCAGCACGATTTGTACGGGGGCTACTTTTTCCCTTTTTTGACGGTAATGGTTTATAAAACCACCGCTTCAGGCTTGGATAAGCCAGCTTTATACCCAAACATGGAAGGTATTTATGTATCATGTGTTTGTTATATTTCCGATACACATATCAAGATCATAATCCGGCTGCGGTATAACCGCTGCCGAAGTTCAAATTTTTCTGATTGCAGGAAATATGAATTAAAGTTTTTCAAGCAAAAGCTTTAGTACTTATGCACGAAGGCATATCCCAGGCAGAAGTTTTAACTATCCTATTACAAGGCGGCATGGTGCCCAAACAAAATCATTGTTTTTGTAGAAGGATGTTTCAAATAGCACTTCAAACCGGCTTCCGGTTCAAGCTTGCTCCTCGTCCTCCGCCGCTTCAGCTTCCTCGTCTCTACCCATTGGCTGGAAATCAACAGTGGTCCAGTCGATTCCCATTAAAGCTTGGAAAACAGCTTCTTCATGGATCAGGGAAGACGGTTCAATATCAGGGGCGTAAGTGTGCTTACGGATTGGAGGAATCAGATTCTCCGCTTCAACAGTTGGGGCAGGCACTCGCTTGTTTTGATTATTGTATTGCGCTTGATAATGCGTCAAATCTGCCTCTTCAGCTAGCTGGCAAGCCAGAGGGCGCACTGCACGGTTTATAGCCCTTAAATCTTCTTCGTTGAACTCAGAACCGTCTTCTTTCAGACTGGGATAGCCTTGAGTTGCTTCCACAGGATCAAAGTCGGGCACCCATGCCTTTGCCCGGATTAAGGCATTGATGGCTCCGGTTCGGGCAGCGGATTTTTTCAGCTCCTCAATCCGGGCTGGAAGCATTGACAACTTGCTAAGAGTGTCCTGGATTAAAGAGGGCGCCGGGTTGTTGTGAGAAGCTGTGCTGATAATCCGTTGGGCTCCAGTGTACAATTGTTCTACCAAGGTGTAGGCAGCTTTTAATTTCTTCCGCACATCATTTCCTAAGTGCCCAATACTGTGCCTACAAAAGGATTGGAATGGTCTCAAACCAGACTTACGATACAGCAGATTCAAATTTATCACAGAAGTTACAAGGAGCTTACCAAAGATAGCAGCAGTCATGGAGTGTATTTGCCGCTGTACGGCCGTCAGTTCATCTACCACCGGTTTAAGGGCCGCTTCAGCATTTTCTGCTCTTCTGGTTAAACCGGCCTTCTCAGTGGCCCAGTCAGCTCGCTCTTTCTTAAAATTTTGTTTCAGCCGTTCAGCAGTGCTCAAAGCGCTGGTTAATTCTTCCTTGGCTTTATCTGTTTCAGCTTGCTGGGTCTTCAGGGCCTCCTGCAAATCGGCAATCCGGTCCTCCTTGATTTTAATCTCAGCCTGCATACAGATGACGTTTTAAAAGCTTTTCACAGTCAAGACAAGAAACTGAAGTATCAACCACATAATAAAGTTATATGCCTGATACTTGGGGGCTAATGTACCTTCAATTTTTTATATTGCTTGAATACAAAGTCCCAAGCTCAATACAAGTATTCAACTTGGCACTTGGGGGCTAATGGCTATTTGATCAAGTTCTGTTCTAAGGACAGCTTTTTATTTTTTAGCCCCGGTTTGCTTATGCTAAACCGGCCCTCGAGGGTTATGCTGACGGATTTCAAAAAATATATATTCAGGATCAAGTCCCGGTTTGACCAAGGTCACAAACCGGCCCTTGGGGGCTACCGGGATGAATGCAAGGGCAGAAAAGAAAGAAGGAATTTACCTCAAATTTATCCCTCATCATTTTGACCAGGCCAGCTTCACAGTCACAGCTAGTATAAAGCCGGTTCAAATAGCCAGAGTGAAGATCTTGAGCATTCAGAGCGGCGTATGTTTCTAAATCAACATCCCATTTTCCTTTATTCAAAGGGGAAGAATCCTCTTTCATGGTATGCCTGGTAAGGGTGGCAGGATTCCCGGGTTCAGAGCGGCCTACACCGGTAATCACAACATCGTCATCTTTTGACTCGCCGGTTTGGGTTGGTGCGGCCGTTTTGTCAGCAGGAGTGTGGGATTTCTCAATCTGGACAGAGCTAGCAGGCGGATCAGCAGACGCTGGAGTATTAGCAAGACCTTCTTCAGGGATAATGTTGTCTTGTAGAGGAGGATCATTGGGGATATCTTCAGAAGTAAACATTTCACGATCCGGCGCTTGGTCATGTTCTGGGGCTATATTTTCTTCAGCCGCTTTATCCAGGCGGGCTTTCTTGCTTGGTTTCGGTTTAGCCCTGGAAGAAAAGATAAAAATTAAGGAAAAGGGTAAACCATTGCGCAGCATACTGGAAGCATATGTTCGGTTTAACTTACCCAGCAACTGTTTTCAAAGGTGGTAGCTGGGTGGCTGACGATTCACCAGATGAGGAATGAGAAGTGACCTGATAATCGGAGTCAGATGGATTAAGAGGTTGACGGAAGAAACCCGCTTTACGATTTAAATCAATAAAAAGGTCGGAGACCTCGGAGCGGCGTTTTCGAACCGGGCTGTTTGGTAAACTGGTAGAGGTAACTACCTGGCCACTGTGCCGGGTTGTGCGGCGAGCTTCGTGTTGTTGAGTCTTCATAAGAAATTGGGAATCCAGATAAGCAAGAGGATGAGAAAATTTAACTTTCCGGTTTGCCCGGCGAAATTTTGGCAAAGGCAAGATTTCTGAATCGGAAGAGAGAATACTTACCTCAACGAAAACCGCATTGCTGGCTTCAGCGTCATCCTGACAAACATCATCATCAATAAGGCGTGTAAAAAGTAAGCCAAGTGAATCAAGTTCTACCTCAAGATCCGGATTACCCACATCATCATCAATGGCTGGGTCAGATGAAGCGGTGGTTTTTCTCTTATGAGCTGGTTTCTTGACAACCTTGGTCTTGGGCCGGGTTGGCCGTCCTGCCTTCTCCGTTTTGTCTTGAGGAAGTTTCTTACTCTAGAACGGATTATCACCCTGGATCAGCAGCAATTAAAACGTTGAACATATAAAATAGTAACTCGGTTCAACAAAAGAGCAATTGAAATATTACCGCTGGCGGTTTGTTGGTGGTGCAGTAAGGAAGCAGACCGATTTGAGCACAGAGGTGCTCCGGTTCATTCAGCATCTTCTTCATAGATTCCGTGACTTCGTCCTCAGGGAGTTGGATTTTAGTGTGTCGGAGTGGGTCATCGACACTATCAGTATACTCACACATCAAATTTGGGCGCCGGCTTAGAGGCAAAATACTCCATGATATCCAGCAGTGTGCAAGGTCTATTCCTGTTAAACCGTTGGCCATGAAGGCCCGGAGCTTGGATAGTGGAGGAGCATATTTAATTCTCTCCTTAGCGCTTAGCCTTTGTGGAAAAGGGTGAGTGTTGCTGAGCCGTTCCGGACGGAAGCCAGGCAAGGGATTTTCATTATCAGGAGATGTATCCTTGCAATAAAACCAAGTTACGTTCCATTCCTTGGGGTGAGTATGGAGTTTGACGTGAGGGTAGGTGATTTCTTTCCTCTTCTGAATGGCCATACCGCCCAGTTCGGTATTAGTGCCATCAGTGAATTCAGTACGACGGTTCAGATGAAAGAGATCTCTAAATAATTCGACGGAAGGCTCCTCTTGAAGGTATGCCTCAGAAAGTACTTGAAAGTGACATAGATTGGTGACAGAGTTGGGGCCAATATCCTGTGGACGAAGTTGAAAGTTGGCTAACACATCCCGATAAAATTTGGAGCCGGGCGGTTTGAAACCCCGGGCCATATGATCTGTGAAGACCACGACCTCTCCTTCCTGGGGTGTAGGAGGACATTCATCTCCAGGAACCCTCCAATGGATCGTGTCTTTGCTATCCAAAGCGCCAATCAGGACTAGATCGTTCAGCTGTGATTCTGTGACACGGGAGGGAACCCAGTTGCACTCGTACACTTGTTTGGCCATGACAAGATCTACAAGAAATAAATGATCCGGTTCAAGAACATGCCGGATAAAACGGTGTTGATCTAATTACGGTAAACCGGGGGCAGTACCCATAAACTGGTCTTCTACAACGTAGCGTCAGATGGATTCTGGCGGATCAACCTGGGGACTAATGACATATATACCGGTCTAGCTATTTTTTCTCTATGGTGAAGTTAAACCGCCTGGCCTAAGCATCGGAAGCAATCGAAACTATGGATAACTAGTTATACAGAAACAAGTTTCACAAAATTATGTTACAGACACGGATCTACAGCAAGCTCATAAAAAAAGGAAATATTTTAAAGACTAAGACGGAAACAGAAGTGAACCATTGAGCGGATAGATGCGGGAGATCTATGAGCTTGGATGAGAAATGGTAAGCGGATGCTAAAGGGATCGCTACTGAACACAGCAAGAGTTCACAGATGCATTCAAGATCCGAGAGCAGCTATGAAAGCACGATGAACATAGCAAGAACATGAAACCCTAGGAACAGATCTAGGTTAAGTGGGAGAGAGAACTTACCAGGAACGGAGAGGATGCGGAAAGACGCCGCGACACTCTGGTACGTACAGGTTGATGCAGCGGCCTGAGACGAGGCAGAGGTCGACGGTGGTGGCGGAGCTCCAAAGCCGGCAACGTGAGGAAGAAGAAGAAGAAGGTATGAAGGGGAAGAGAAAACAAATGACCCTTCGGTCTTATTTATAAGGCAACTGAGCTAGGTCAAACGCGCGAATCCAGGAGCTGTCATTAAGAGGGCGTTATGAATTTCATAATGACGTCATGCCGGTTTATAGTAGCCAAATCTGATGACGTCATGCCGGTTTACAGCAATCAAACATGATGACGACATGAAGATTTGCCAATTAACAGAAGACATCCAAGACGCAAGATGGTGTGAAGGATTGACATGAACCAGTTCAAATCAATCTGGGGCCTAATGTTGGGGATATTACCACTGGGTGTAAACCGGCCTACTTGGGCCGGGTTAACGACATAGTGGTATAAGCAGGTGAAGGCCCAAGGCCTATAGTCGGTTTAGAATCTGTAGCTGTAAAACCGACCTGATGTATAACTTGTATTGTAAGTTAGGAATAGAGAGATACCGTCCGGGATACGAATATGAACCGGCTGGGACTCTATGGACCGACGGGCGTCACCCGTGTATATAAGGGGGCGGCCCGGCGGCGGTTCAGAGGAGACAACCACAACTCGGGCCTAGGCGAAGCTTGTTTGCTCCCTAGCCATCGAGACCACATCAATTCCATCACAACTAGACGTAGGCTTTTACCTTCATCGAAGGGGCCGAACTAGTATAAACCCCACGTGTCTTTGTGTCCGCTTTAACCCCTTCAAGTAAACTCGTAGCGATGGCTCCACGACTAAGTCCTTTCGCTAGGACATCTGCCGTGACAAATCCACGACAGCACTGGTGAATTAGCGCATGTCATCGTTCGTGGCAGTGTCGGCGCTGGCATGGGTGTGCCTGCTGCGGAGCCGGTCCGTGGGCGTTGAAGGCGCGGTGCACAGCCACATGCTGTTCTCGACAGAGTGCCGGTAGAGACTGGCGCCGCCGCTCCCCGGCGAGTACTTCGGCAACTGCTTGCGCCCGTGCTTCATGGAGGCCACGATGGAGCGCCTGATGACTGGCGGCGGCTGCGATGCCATCGGGGCGGCGATAAGGGAGATGGAGCGAGGCGTGCTGGAGGGCGCAGAGGGGTGGCCGGGGCAGGTCATGTCAGTGCTGCCGCAGCGGACCATGTCGCCGAGCTCCTCAACCACAGAGCATCTAACTGACATCGCTCGTGTCCATGTGTGTCAGTGTGTGGTGACGAGGAGTTGGCTTGCTCTTGTAAATTTGACGAGTATGTACTGTATGCTTTACCAATCTCTAGTAATTCACAAGCTGACCATAGCCCAGCGCTCAACCCATTTGAGCGAACAGTTTTAACCAATTTCAGTTGATGGTTCCAACCCACAGGTTTCCATTTGGTTTGGTTCAGTTTGGGTGGAAAGATGAAACAGGTTTGGCTTTAGTTGGGCTGAGGAAAATATCAAACAGTTTAGTTGAGGTTGGGCTGCCATGTTTATTTGTTCGGGTTTGGTCCAAATATGGTTTAGTTATTAAACCATTCTCAGGATTAGGTGCACGGAGACCAACAGTTACAATACCGCCCTCATCGACATAATAGGCCAGGGCTGCTTTGGTAACTTCCGGTTCCCCCTACTACACGGCACCCCCATTTCCTCCCCCCTTCCCGCAAAAACGACTAACTCCACAGCACCAGAGTATCTTACATCACGTTGTCCGTACTTCATCGGCCTTTCTCCCCTCCCCTCTAGAAACCCTAGACTGCTCATCCACCGGCGTACCAGAGCCCACTCACTGCCAGCAGCGTCCACCTCGCTGGATTTGCTTCTGTGGCTGCATCTACCTCTCCCACCTCCCCTAGAAATAAGTAGACCACTCATCCACCACTATACCACAGCCCATTCAGTGCCGGCCTTGTCCACGGCGCCAGATCTGCTTCGCCGGTACTCTCGTCAACAGCCCCGCATCTGCAGCGGCTCATTCATACTCCCCACCGGAGACGCTTCGTCCACACCCCCGGAGCCGCCCCACCGACGCCCCCATCGACGGCCTCTGATCCTCTTCGCCGGCACCTTCCTCAACCCTACCGGAGCCACTTCGCCTACACCATCGTCAACCCTACCGGAGTAGCTTCGCCTATACCATTCTCAACCCTACCGGGGCCACTTTGCCAACTCGCAAGTCCACAGCCTCAGATCCGCTTCCTCGCACCCTCATCCAACCTACCGGAGCAGCTTCTGATGCCCCGTCCACGGCCGCAGATCTGCATCGTCGACACCATCCTTAACCCAACCACCGGAGCAGCTTCTGACGCCCCATCCACGACCGCAGATCCGCATCGTTGACACCATCCTTAACCCAACCACCGGAGCAACTTCACCTATGCCCTCGTCCACGGCCACAGATCCGCTTCGCCCACACCGTAGTCCACCCTACCGGAGCTGCTCCACAAACACCCTACTCGACGGTTCTAGATCTCCTTACCGGACCCCGATAGCCAGCGAAGCGTCATCACCCTTGACGTTTCTAACCTGATTCCCACCGTCTGGCAAGATGCCAAGCACCCGCCACGGCCTAGGTACTTGTCACCTTTAAACCCGTCCAACATCACCTGCCCGATGTACTTCAAATATACTAACAGGTCGCTATTACCTGTTATGCAGCTGGCAAAAACTACAAGGACGATGTTTCTTCTAGATCTAACAGCTTGGCCAACCAAGATCCTGGACTAAGGCATTGCTATGATCTTGTAAGTGCGTCTCTCTCTCTCTCTCTCTCTATCTCTCTCTCTCTCTCTCTCTCTCTCTCTCTCTCTCTCTCTTGTATTGTTTTGTGCCTGCCAGCGTGCTTTGCTAGGATTTTCGACAAGTAATCCCTTTGTGCGGACAATGATTTCTACTACTGGCTGCTAAATTAGATATGTAGATGTCATACATAATACTACCTCGTACCTCCGTTCCTAAATATAAGTCTTTCTAGAGATTCCACTATAGGCTACATACGGAGCAAAATGAGTGAATCTACACTCGAAAATGCATCTATATACATCTATATGTGGTCCATACTGGAATCTCTACAAAGACATATATTTAGGAATAGAGGCAGTACATTACACAAAATCATAGGTGGCACGTAGGAATTCCAGTGCACTACATTAGGCTCCCTTAGAGTGCCTGCTAGTCCAGCACACAGAGTCATGGCTAGTTTACGCTACGCACACAATCATTAATTGGTGGTTTAAATATGCGCAAGGGATATGCAATGTATTATCATGTAGAGATGTCCAAAATTAGCCGTGTCAACTTGCAGATAGGGTTACACAATGAAAAAGTACAAGATGTATGTGGCAATTTCATGGAACATCGCAAAAAAGGAGAGGCAACGGTGAGCCTATACAATGTGCTATGGTACGTCACTCCTCCATTGCAATCATCATGACATGTTATTTGTATGTCAGTTCTATTGGCCAAGTTTCTTAGGGACAGTTATTACGAGTTATCCTAAGAAAATAAGCACCTGTGAATATAAGCTCCATGGAATAAGCCAACCAGTTCTTTTCATTGCGTTTTCAGCTTATCTTTGGTATGATCAGTGAAAAGTCTAGATTGCATTATATTTTTTCATTTTGCTGCCTATATGAAAATTAATTTGACTTGCAAACATCACAATTTGAACCCAGTGCAGTAACTAATATGATAGGAAAATAGACCAACACTATTTGCTCAAAATGCAAATACAAAGATACCATCTACTTTGGTCAATGTTTTCCCATTGCCTAATTTAAACGAAGAATGCATGACCCACATTTAAATGATGAACAATTATTTATTGAAATTTGATGGTCCAAGTGGCTGGTTATTATCATATAGCAGCACCACCTGAAAGAATCATATAGCAGCAGTAGCAGCTCATAGCAACTCATCATACAACAGCAGCAGTGTGCAATTCATCATATACCAGCAGTGGCTCATAGCAATTCATCATATAGCAGCAGCAGAAGCAGCTCATAGCAATTCATCATATAGCAGCAGCAGGAGTAGCTCATAGCAATTCATCATATAGCATTAGTAGGAGCAGCTTATAGGAATTCATCATATAGCAGTAGCAACAACTCATAGCAATTCATCATATAGCAGCAGCAGCAGCTCATAGAAATTCATCATATAGCAGTAGCAGGAGCAGCTCATAGCAATGCATCATATAGCAGTAGCAGAAGCAGCTCATAGCAATTTATCGTATAGTGGATCAGAATGAAAATTTGGCAAAAAAATCAGAGGAGATCCTCACCTTCTTGGATGAGCTCATCCTTCAACAGCACCTCAAGGCCACGGCCTGGGAGGAGGGGAGGGGGAATAAGGTGCCTTATGCCGTAGTGTGGCATCAGCCGTAGTTGTGCAGCACCCGCCGGAGTAGTGCGTTGGACGAACCACAGTGGAGCAGCTACTGGAGACCATGAGAATAAGGGGTGGCGCCAGAGGGAGGAGCATCCATGGAGATTTGCCCCTACCCACCGGCCATGTAGCCTAGCTGGACAGAGCATCATCGAGGACCAGGCCAGATGGGACCAGTGGTGACGGCTTGCTGGAGGAACCCTAGTGCTACAGGCAGGGATCGAGGTAGAGGGAAAGGGGAGAGGAGATGCAAGCGGGCAGGGCAATGAATGCTTGCGTGTTTGTTTTTACTTGAGGGTCAGGTGTGACACGGGCGTCAGCAGTTGCATTTTGAGTGTAATATAGGCAGACAACAGAGTCATTTCACTATTCCCCTTCTCTTCAATTTATAGTGAGGTTCTACCCGAAACACCCCCCTCCAAAGCGAAATTAGTTAAGCCCAAGCCCATAACTCAAAAATGACTTCTTTACATTTATGGCTTATTTTGACAATAAGCCCTGAAAAGGCAGAATTGAACTGGCCCTTAACCTGCAATTCAATTGTGCGTGCAATGATGAATCACTCATGCCTGCTATAGTGTACATTTAGGCATCATCATACATGGCATAACCTAATACATCTGCATTCCATTGTAGAATCTAGCATATGCAATGTTTATGTTAGTTCTTACATTGCACATGATGTTTAGATGCCCCTTAAATCTGGTCAGTCAAGTGATGGTCTTTAAGCCTCTTTCTTTGCTTCTTTTCTTGATATGTAAGATTTGCTCACACATCTGTTCAATTGCTTGTTTGCATCAGCCAACCATACTAGGACAGTTTGCTTTCATTACTTGTTATTCTTGACCTAACACTCTAACAGAGCTTGTCAACGATTTAAACACTAAGGGCTGCTGTAGTGGGGCCTTGTCTAACTCATAGGTGACATAAAGGTTTGGCTGTACACTAAAGTAGGCTCTCCAAGAGTACTTGGAGATCCAGTTCAAAGATATGCCTAGTTTTTACATAGTGCAGACATAATAGATGCTCATTTCATTGTGTGCAAGTGCAAGAGATGCAGCATCTTGCATTATGTGGTGTTGTTTTGTTATAATCACATCTTTTGTGTTCACAGACTGGAAAGTATGCATATTTATCTTCCAAGGAGACGAGTAACTAGATTGTGTCACCTTGTAGAGGGGGTGCAATGAAGATAAGATTGAGGATTTCCAAGTACAAGATGTTAGGAAGGAGCCTTGCAAGAGAAGTAGGGGTTGCGCTGAGCCTCTTCAACCTGTTAAGGTAAGTCACTATATCCAACTCAACAGTTCAATTCCTTGTTTGTTTCAGGCATAGTTAATTTGCTCTTTTCAATTGCTTTGTTTGTCCTCGGTTAATGAGATGCCCAAAGAATGATGCCTGATGTTGGGTACTTGTATAACTATTAGTTGACATAATTAAAGGCCTTACCATTTAATTACTCTGCCGATGTGTGCCTAAAGCTTTGAAGTCCATTAACCAACTATTATTGCATGAGGATCACAATCTAGTTTATAATAGGCTAATGATTGCATAGTTTTGCTTGTTGTAGTATGTTTGTATGAAACCCTTTGCTGTTCATTATGCTCCCTAAGACTTTAATTGAGCTACAGAATGGCCAACTGCTTGCTTACTTATACGCAATATGCTGTCTAAATTTGTAGCTTGTCTGTGTTTTGGATTGGGCCCCAACATCATGCTCCTCTGGTGAGCTAAGAGAGATTTCTATATGCAGGCTGCACAGACTAGCTTTTTTATAATTTTTAAAATATCACCTACTTATGCTTCATGACGTGTAACATTATTGTTAGTCCTGTTTTGCCATGTACTCCCTCCGTCCCAAAATAAGTGTCTTAACTTTGTACTAGCTCTAGTACAAAGTTGTACTAATCTTGAGACACTTATTTTGGGACAGAGGGAGTACAAAATAGTCTGTCTTGCTTGCTTCACTGTTGTAACTATATTTTTGCCCTAGTCATGTGTACTTACAGAAACATTTCAGGATGAAGTGACATCAACACAAAGATCTGCGAGCAGTGCGGCATGGCCGTTACCGAATGATTATGGATTGGAATTGGAATGTGCTGATGTTCTCAAGCATCAACTAGAGGTGGCAAGACAACGTGTACATGATTCTCAACGTACAATCAACAAGTTGAGACTGGACATGCAGGTATTAGATGCAGGAGTCAAAAAAATGAAACAAGACACTGAGGTAACCACGAAGGAATTGGAGATTTTGCAGACTGAAGTTTGTGCTTTCTGAATTTGGACAATCCTATTTTCTGAAGAGATTATAGTTCAAATGGAGTTAAGTTGATGCGCGTCCATGATGTATGAGCTGTATTTGCCCAGTGTATGTAATTTGTTGTTTGTGTATGCTTTATTATCACCCGTGCCGAACCATAATGCCTAGTGGGTATAATCGGCTGTAATTTCTTTATTGTATAGTGTAGGATTATTCTACGTTTCTATGCCTTGGTCTCTTTGTTGTATAGTGTATGTTTTTAGAGGTGATAGTATAGAGTAGGATAATTCTTTGAATATGCTATATCGTTCAAACGGGGGCCAACTCGCCCAAACGTTGTAGTGACCCTGGCCCTCCACGGGCCGTACATTCCATGGGCCATCTACGGGACGGAAGATCCATGGCCTTCTATGGGTTGTCGGATCCATGGGCTTTCTATGGGCCGTCGGATCCATGGGCCTTCAATGGGCCGTCGGATCAATGGGCCTTCTACGTCCCGTAGGATCCATGGCCCTTCTACGGGCCGTCTCATCTATGGGCCTTGTACGGGCCGTATAATGTGTCGTAAACGGGCTAGAGTGCAAAACATACATTTTATGGGCTGACCATAACGGGCCGTTAATAGGCCGTATTTGATGATGCTGTGAAAATGGCCCAACAGATTAACGGGCCACAAACGGGCCGACTGTATCCACGGGCTGAATTTGACCCACAAGCAGAAAAGGCCAGTAACGGGCCGTAAGTAACCGAATGCTCGAAATGAGCCCAAGAATAAATGGGCCCTGAGAAGGTCAAAAGGTAACACAGGCTGGAAACGACCCAATGGAATAATAGGCCGCTAATGGGTATAAAGCGGTACACTGTTCATTACGGGCCGGTTTCTCCATGGGCCGTTAATGGGCCAAGAGTTACAAAGGGACTCATATGGGCCGAAAGACGTCATGGGTCATACATGGGCCGGAAGTTACAACGGGCTGGAATCATATTGGATGGCCCAAATGACGCTACTGGGCCTAATACCGTTAGGCCGTAACGGGTCGTGAGTTAGCGGGTTGTAAATGGGCTATATGCGAACATGTCGTTAACAGGCTTTCCGTGAGCCGGTCCGCCACCTTTTGACCAAGTCAAACGGGCCGACCTTTTCACAGGAATGGGCCTCTGTTGGGTTGTGCCACGTGTCGACGTATCATAGGCGCCTTGGGTCCAATGAGTGGATGACATCTGTCCCAACGGTGAGCCGACACGTGTTTCCTCCGTCCAATGATGATTTTACACATCAAAAATCCCCATTGGTCGGGGCTGTTAACGGGTTACCGGATCCAAAACTATACCCGATAGCTTAACGACGCTCCGTTACGGTGGATGCCACGTGTCAGTCACCCTTGACGAAAGCACTTCTGTGACGCGCGATTTATCGTCATGGAAGTGGACACTTCCATGATGATAATTTTGGTAATGGCATGGAACACTTCTATGACAGCACAGGTATGACTATCTTGATTCTATCGTCATGGATGTACATGCATGATAGAAAACGCGACCTACTGTGACAAACACGTATCATGACGGAAGTGTATTTTTTTGTAGTGCTTTATGCTATCCAGAAATCCTATATCATTTCCAATCAACAATATGTCATCCACATATAATATGAGAAATGCTACGGAGCTCCCACTCACTTTCTTGTAAATACAGGCTTCTCCAAAAGTCTGTATAAACCATATGCTTTGATCACACTATCAAAGCGTTTATTCCAACTCCGACAGGCTTGCACCAGTCCATAAATGGATCGCTGGAGCTTGCACACTTTGTTAGCACCCTTTGGATCGACAAAACCTTCTGGTTGCATCATATCCAACTATTCTTCCAGAAATCCATTTAGGAATGCAGTTTTGACATCCATCTACCAAATTTCATAATCATAAAATGCAGAAATTGCTAACATGATTCGGACGGACTTAAGCATCGCTACGGGTGAGAAAGTCTCATTGTAGTCAACTCCTTGAACTTGTCGAAAACCTTTCGCAACAAGTCGAGCTTTGTAAACAGTAACATTACCATCTGCGTCGGTCTTCTTCCTAAAGATCCATTTATTTTCTATGGCTTGCCGATCATCGGGCAAGTCCACCGAAGTCCACACTTTGTTCTCATACATGGATCCCATCTTAGATTTCATGGCCTCAAGCCATTTCGCAGAATCTGGGCTCATCATCGCTTCCTCATAGTTCATAGGTTCATCATGTTGTAGTAATATGACTTCCAGAACAGGATTACCATACCACTCTTGTGCGGATCTTACTCTGGAAGACCTACGAGGTTCAGTAGTAACTTGATCTGAAGTTTCATGATCATCATCATTAACTTCCTCACTAATTGGTGTAGGAATCACTGGAACTGATTTTTGTGATGAACTACTTTCAAATAAGGGAGAAGGTACAATTACCTCATCAAGTTCTACTTTCCTCCCACTCACTTCTTTCGAGAGAAACTCCTTCTCTAGAAAGGATCCATTCTTAGCAACAAAGATTTTGCCTTTAGATCTGTGATAGAAGGTGTACCCAATAGTTTCCTTTGGTTATCCTATGAAGATGCACTTCTCCGATTTGAGATCAAGCTTATCAGGTTGAAGCATTTTGACATAAGCATCGCAGCACCAAACTTTAAGAAACGACAACTTTGGTTTCTTGCCAAACCATAGTTCATAAGGCGTCATCTCAACGGATTTTCATGGTGCCCTATTTAAAGTGAATGCAGCCGTCTCTAAAGCATAACCCCAAAACGATAGCGGTAAATTAGTAAGAGACATCATAGATCGCACCATATCCAATAAAGTATGGTTATGACGTTCGGACACACCATTTCGCTGTGGTGTTCCAGGTGGCGTTAGTTGTGAAACTATCCCATGTTGTTTCAAATGAAGACCAAACTCGTAACTCAAATATTCTCCTCCACGATCAGATCGTAGAAACTTTATTTTCTTGTTACGATGATTTTCCACTTCACTCTGAAATTCTTTAAACTTTTCAAATGCTTCAGACTTATGTTTCATCAAGTAGATATAACCATATCTGCTCAAATCATTTGTGAAGGTATGAAAATAACGATACCCACCATGAGCATCAATACTCATTGGACCTCATACATCGGTATGTATTATTTCCAATAAGTCAGTAGCTCGTTCCATTGTTCTGGAGAACAGAGTTTTAGTCATCTTTCCCATAAGGCACGGTTTGCAAGCACCAAGTGATTCATAATCAAGTGATTCCAAAAGTCCATCAGTATGGAGTTTCTTCATGCGCTCTACACCGATATGACCCAAACGGCAGTGCCACAAATAAGTTGCACTATCATTATTAAACTTCAATCTTTTGGCTTCAACACTCTGAATATGTGTATCACTACTATCGAGATTCAACAAAAATAGACCACTCATCAGGGGTGCATGACCATAAAAGATATTACTCATATAAATAGAACAACCATTATTCTCTGATTTAAATGAATAACCGTCTCGCATTAAACAAGATCCAAATATAATGTTCATGCTCAACGTTGGCACCAAATAACAATTATTCAGTTCTAAAACTAATCCCGATGGTAGATGTAGAGGTAGCGTGCCGACCGCGATCACATCGACTTTGGTACCATTTCCTACGCGCATCGTCACCTCGTCCTTAGCCAATCTTCGCTTAATCCGTAGCCCCTGTTTCGAGTTGCAAATATGAGCAACAGAACCAGTATCAAATACCCAGGCGCTACTGCGAGCATTAGTTAAGTACACATCAATAACATGTATATCAAATATACCTTTCACTTTGCCATCCTTCTTATTCGCTAAATACTTGGGGCAGTTTTGCTTCCAGTGACCAGTCCCTTTGCAGTAGAAGCACTCAGTTTCAGGCTTAGGTCCAGACTTGGGTTTCTTCTCTTGAGCAGCAACCTTTTTGTTGTTCTTCTTGAAGTTCCCTTTCTTACCTTTGCCCTTTTTCTTGAAACTATTGGTCTTATTGACCATCAACACTTGATGCTCCTTTTTGATTTCTACCTCCGTGGCCTTTAGCATTGTGAAGAGCTTGGGAATAGTCTTGTTCATCCCTTGCATATTATAGTTCATCACGAAGCCTTTATAGCTTGGTGGCAGTGATTGAAGAACTCTGCCAATGACACAATCAACTGGAAGATCAACTCCCAGCTGAGTCAAGTGATTATGATACCCAAAGACTTTGAGTATGTGTTCACTGATAGAACTATTCTCCTCCATTTTGCAGCTGTAGAACTTGTTGGAGACTTCATATCTCTCAACTCGAGCATTTGCTTGAAATATTAACTTCAACTCTTGGAACATCTCATATGCTCCATGACGTTCAAAACGTCGTTGAAGTCCCGATTCTAAGCCGTAAAGCATGACACACTGAACTATCGAGTAGTCATCAGCTTTGCAATGCCAGACGTTCTTAACATCATCAGTAGCATCTAAAATAGGCCTGGCACCTAACGGTGCTTCTAGGACATAATTCTTCTGTGCAGCAATGAGGATAATCCTCAAGTTACGGACCCAGCCCGTGTATTTGCTGCCATCATCTTTCAACTTAGCTTTCTCTAGGGACGCATTAAAATTCAAAGCAAAGGTGGCATGGGCCATAGATCTACAACAACATAGACATGCAAAATACTATCAGGTACTAAGTTCATGATAAATTAAAGTTCAATTAATCATATTACTTAAGAACTCCCACTTAGATAGACATCCCTCTAATCTTCTAAGTGATCACGTGATCCAAATCAACTAAACCATGTCCGATCATCACGTGAGATGGAGTAGTTTTCAATGGTGAACATCACTATGTTGATCATATCTACTATATGATTCACACTCGACCTTTCGGTCTCAGTGTTCCGAGGCTATATCTGCATATGCTAGGCTCGTCAACTTTAACCCGAGTATTCTGCGTGTGCAAAACTGGCTTGCACCCGTTGTATGTGAACGTAGAGCTTATCACACCTAATCATCACGTGGTGTATCGGCACGACGAACTGTAGCAACGGTGCATACTTAGGGAGAACACTTGTACCTTGAAATTTAGTAAGGGATCATCTTATAATGCTACCGACATTCTAAGCAAAATAAGACGCATAAAGGATAAACAACACATGCAATCAAAATATGTGACATGATATGGCCATCATCATCTTGTGCTCATGATCTCCATCACCGAAGCATCGTCATGATCTCCAACGTCACCGGCATGACACCTTGATCTTCATCGTAACATTGTTGTTGTCTCACCACCTATTGTTACTACGACTATCGCTACCGCTTAGTGATAAAGTAAAACAATTACATGGCAATTGCATTGCATACAATAAAGCGACAACCATATGGCTCCTGCCAGTTGCCGATAACTTTGTTACAAAACATGATCATATCATACAACAATTTATATCACATCATGCTTGACCATATCACATCACATCAAGATCTGCAAAAACAAGTTAGACGTCCTCTACTTTGTTGTTGCAAGTTTTACGTGGCTGCTACGAGCTTCTAGCAAGAACAGTTCTTACCTATGCATCAAAACCACAACGATTTTTCGTCAAGTGTGTTGTTTTAACCTTCAACAAGGACCGGGCGTAGCCACACTCGATTCAACTAAAGTTGGAGAAACAGACACTCACCAACCACCTATGTGCAAAGCACGTCGGTAGAACCAGTCTCGCGTAAGCATACGCATAATGCCGGTCTGAGCCGCTTCATCCAACAATACCGCCGAACCAAAGTATGACATGCTGGTAAGCAGTACGACTTTTATCGCCCACAACTCTTTGTGTTCTACTCGTGCATATAACATCTACGCATAGACCTGGCTCGGACGCCACTGTTAGGGAACTCGGTAATTTCAAAAAATTTCCTACAATCACGAAAGATCTATCTAGGTGATGCATAGAAATGAGAGGGGAGAGTGTGTTCACATACCCTTGTAGACCGAAAGCGGAAGCGTTATGACAACGCGGTTGATGTAGTCGTACGTCTTCATGATCCGACCGATCTTAGCATCGAACGTATGGCACCTCCGCGATCAGCACACGTTCAGCTCGGGGACGTCCCTCATACTCTTGATCCAGTTGAGGCCAAGGGAGAGTTTCGTCAGCACGACAGTGTGGTGATGCTGATGATGAAGTTACCGGCGCAGGGCTTCGCCGAAGCACTACGATGATATGACCGAGGTGTGTAATTGTGGAGGGGGGCACCGCACACGGCTAAACAATGTCAACTTGTGTGTCCTAGGGTGCCCCTCGGCCCCCGTATATAAAGGAGCAAGGGGGGAGGCCGGCCGGCCCTTGGGCGCGCCAAGGAAGGGAGGAGTCCTCCTCCTAGTAGGAGAGGACTCCCCTTTTCCTAGTCCAACTAGGAGGGGAAAGGGGGAAGGAAGGAGAGGGAGAGGAAGAGGGAAAGAGGGGTTGCGCCCCCTCCCCTAGTCCAATTCAGACTCCCCTTGGGGGGCCGCCACATCCTGGGTTGCTGCCCTCTCTCTCCCCAAACACTACAGGAATCAGCTACTTTGCCGTCTGCCACGGCGGACGGCAAAGGCATGAATGGCGGACAGCAAAAGTGGATGGCAAAGTAAGGTCCGGCAAACAGCTACTTTGCCGTCTGCTTTACGCGGATGACGGCAAAGGGGCCTTTGCCATCAGCAGCAGACGGCAAAGGAAGTAGACAGCAAAAATTGCGCTGTTAGTCCGTTAGGTGGATAACGGCAGCCCTTTGTCGTCCACCGCTGACGGCAAAATTTGTACTGCCTTTGCCGTCCGCCGTATGATGTCAGCTAGATGTCACTACTCTTTGTTGTCTGCCATTGTAGGCAAACTGGCCAAATGGGTCAGCTCCCAGGAAGCACAGTTGGCTGCCATGTGTCTTCTTTGCCGTCTGTGGCTGACGGCAAAGAGGCCGTTGCCGTCGGTGGCAGACGGCAAAGAGCCTATATATTGGCTCTTTTTTTGTTTTTTTTAATCCAACAATTTTCACAGCAAATATATATGACATATATAGATATATTTCACAGGGTTATTTAACAGCAAACATATCACATATCTAGCACATAATTAAGTTTCATCCATTCATACATAAGCAAGTTCTATCCATACACATTGTTCCATCCATATACATATTACAATGCAAAGTTTGATCAAGATAGCAAGTTCCATCATAGCAAGCTAGATACAATGCAAAGTTTCATCAAAGAAAAAACAAGCACTCCATCATAGAAGCTAGCTTTCATGAAGTGAATGAAATCTGCAAAATGGAAAATAAGAAAGTTAGAAATAGGTGACTAGAAGAAGAAGACTAGAACAAGAAGTATATGTCATTTATGAGCTAACTTAGGTGAAATGGATCATATATGAGCTAACTAAGTTGAAATGGGTCGTTTATGAGCTAACTAAGGTGAAATGGATCATCTATGAGCTAACTTAGTTGAAATGGGTCGTGTATGAGCTAACTAAGGTGAAATGGATCATTTTTGAGCTAACTAAGTTGAAATGGATCGTTTTTTAGCTAACTTAGGTGAAATGGATCATTTATGAGCTAACTTAGTTGAAATGGGTCGTTTATGAGCTAAGTAAGGTGAAATGGGTCGTTTTTTAGCTAACTAAGGTGAAATGGATCGTTTTTGAGCTAACTAAGGTGAAATGGATCATTTAAGAGGTAATTTAGGTGAAATAGATCGTTTTTGAGCTAACTTCGGTGAAATGGATCATTTTTGAGCTAACTTCGGTGAAATGGATCGTTTATGAGCTAACTTAGTTAAAATGGATCGTTTATGAGCTAACTTAGTAAAAAGCATCATTTTCAGAGCTAACCTAGGTGTGATGGGTCATTTTGGAGCTAACCTAGGTAAGATGGGTCATTTTGGAGCTAACCTAGGTAAGATGGGTCATTTTGGAGCTAACCTAGGTGAAATGGATCGTTTATGAGCTAATCTAGGTAAAATGGGTCATTTTAGAGCCAACTTGGGTAAAATGCATCATTTTAGAGCTAACCTAGGTAAGATGGGTCATTTTGGAGCTAACCTAGGTAAAATAGTCATTTTAGAGCTAACGTAGGTAAAATGGATCATTTAGGAGCTAATCTAGTTAAAATAGGTCATTTTAGAGCTAACTTGGGTAAAATGGAACATTTATCAGCTAAGTAAGGTAAAATGGGTCATTTTAGAGCTAACTTAGGTAAAACGGGATCGTTTATGAGCTAACTAAGCTAATTATGCCATTTTTACATAAGTAAGCTAAGTACATATCGTTTTAGAGCTAACATACGTAAAATGGATGGTTTTGGAGGTTAGTAAGCTTATTAAGTCATTTTGGAGGAAAAGAAGCTAACTCTAAGTCATTATGGTAAGCATATTGGAGCAAATAAAGCTAAGTCTAGGTCTGTATGCATTTGTTAAGCAAAACACTAGAGACACTTACCGTGATCATGGAGGTGTTGTAGCGGGGTGGCTCGTGCCGGTAGCTGGAGAAGGATCGTGGGATGCTTGTCTGGAGTTACGCTGCACCAAAGATCATTTCCAATGTCTCGTTAGCATGATGACACTCAAATGTTAAGACTAGCAAGTAATGTCCATTCAAATTAAACTCACCGTGGTTCCAGGAGCAATCACTGGCATCGGCGGAGCAGTCTGACCGGACTTCTCGCACACAGACTGCACATTTGGTTTTGACGACTCAGTCATACTAGTTAGTAATGAGACAAACACTACATGAATGTTTTGGCTAATGTGTAGAAAAAACTTACCACAAGGAGCTCGTACATGGCCCTTGCCTGCATGTCATTCCATGCCCTCTCCTCCTCCAACATCTTTGTCATCCTCTCCTCCAACTCTCGCTGCCTCTCCGCCGCCTCCGCCAGAAGTTTCTCCGTTCTATCTCTCTCACTTTGTATAGCAGCCTGCAACACCACTCCTCGTTACCATTTGTAATCATTGATGGAAATGCACACAATGTAATGGAGAAAGATAGATGAGTACGTATAACTAACCTTGAAGGCGAGTTGGACTGGCCGTTCACGAGGCCTTATCTCAGGAGCGGAGCTCGACTGGTGCGCCTTGATCTCCGGGAGAGTGCTAGGACAACGGATAAGTCCATCTCCCATGGCTATGGAGCCATGGGACCTCCCGCCACCAGATATCATCAGCAGCTCGGTATCAATGGGACCCTGGCTCGGGTTAAAGTCCTCCCCTTTCCTCACCTTCCCCTCATCTCTATATTTCACGAGCTTGTCGTGGGAGGAGATGTTGGTGAAGTTTTTTGGATCATCGAGGTCAGACGCGGAGAATGCCTTGAATTTCTTGTAAGAGCCAGTGTGGGCCATGGCATACAGGTCGTACACCTCTGGCACCTTATCCGCCTTATTGTAGCGTGTCTGAAAGAGAGAAACAAAGTAAATTAGTAATTAAAGGGCTGAAAGCTAGCATGATCGAACGAATTGCATGAATCATGAAGCAAACCACATACCCAGTTCCGCCCGTACTGATATAAGTTGGAGCTGCCTTGATGGTGTGGCACACCTTCCATTTGGGAAAGTTTGTCCTTGGCCTCGTTGTGGAGGGCTCGCCATTCTTTTGAGCACCACTCATTGACCAACACCTCCCAACAATCCATCCGATCCGCACACCATCTCGGAGGGGCCTAAGTTAGGAAATAGAAACTTGAGCGCTACGGCTATGAATTACTAAATGAAGGAAGTAAAGTACAAGGCCTTAAGAATTACCTTCATGTACTCCTCCTTACTCAAGAACTTCTCGCGGCATGCCGGCTTGGTCTTCTTGACACCACGCGCGGCGTAGTAGTCTCGAACAGCCTGCACCCGAGCCTCGTGCCATAAGTTCTGTAGTAGGCGCTTGCAGACGTTATCGATAACATTTGCCGCCTCCTCCTCGTATCCCTCCTCACACCTATAGAATGTCTGCAATCAAATGAGACAATATTGATTAGTACAATTAATAACTAGCTAGTTGAAGATTTTTAATTGTGTAAAGGAGTAATTACCTAGAACTTTCTAATCACCACGTTTGCCCTCGTCTTGCACAAGACACCGTTGATAATCTCACCCGGCGGGGCCGAGGCAGCCAAGTAGTGCTCCCAACTCAATACAAGCTCTGGAAGCCGACCCTCACCAGGCAACATGACAAACCCCAGGAAGTTTTGCCGACAAAGAACTCCAAGGACGGAGTTGGGCCGGCGGACACTATGATGGTGGTCCCAACCCCTGCAGCATGACAAGGCCAACGCATTAGATATTTGAAGAAACGTGAATGCAGAAGGGTACAAAAAGATTAAATGCACTTACCTCTCCCCATCAGGGAAAATCAACCACCTCTGCTCGCGGGTCGCCGGCACGTCCGGGAGCCGTGTACAACCATGCTGGTAGACAGTGCCCCCCTCCTCCTCAATATCAGTCGGCTCCCCGCCATCATCAGCATGGCCACTTGGGCCCTCAGGCTGATCCGGCCAGGTACCCCATCCAGACGTGTGTTCCTCCGGGGTCTCGTGGCCCGAAGGCCCGTCAACCCGAGGCTCGTGGGCCGAAGGCCCGTGGACCGGAGGCTCATGGACCAGAGTCCGTGTAGCCTCCTCCTCAGACGAGTCCACCCTAGCAGTCACGTGCTCGGGTGAAACAGCTGGGGGTGGCAGCGAGGAAGGCGCCCTTGTAGTCACCCTACCTCCTCTCCCGCGACCACGTGCTCCAGCTCCTCTCTTCTTCTTACCTCGTCCCCTGCTCGGCACCGCGGTCAACGAAGAAGGGCCCGGCGGTGTCGCCATACTGTCCAGTAACGCTCGGCGGAGAGGTGCGTGTGGAATGGAAGACCTCGTACCACGCGCCGACGAAGAAGGGTCCTCAGAGCGCTCCCGACCAGCGCCCACCATCTTTCAACACCTGCCATGACAAAGAGTAAACGAAATTAGTACAACATAAAAAAATACCGACATGAATAATAATATGTATATCACTTCTTTTCTTTTCTTCTTTTCTTCTTCTTCTTCTTCTTTTTCATCTTTTTTCTACTTCTTTTCTTTTCTTCTTTTCTTCTTCTTCTTCTTCTACTTCTTTCTTCTTCTTCTTCTTTTCTTCTACATATATATTCTTTTTTCTAACACTAACACTAAATCTTCTTCTTTTCTAACACTAAATCTAACACTATCAATTAAACAGCAATTAAACAGCAAAAAGAAAAATAAAAAATATGTATATCACTTCTTTTCTTTTCTTCTTTTCTTCTTCTACTACTTCTACTTCTTTTCTAACAATAAATCTAACACTAACACTAACACTAACAATTAAACAGCAATTAAACAGCAAAAAAAGAAAAATATGTATATCACTTCTTTTCTTTTCTTCTTTTCTTCTTCTTCTACTTCTTCTACTTCTTTTCTTCTTCTTCTTTTTCATCTTTTTTCTACTTCTTTTACTTCTTTTCTTTTCTTCTTTTCTTCTTCTTCTACTTCTACTTCTTTTCTTCTTCTTCTTCTTCTTTTCTTCTACATATTCTTTTTTCTAACACTAACTAAATCTTCTTCTTTTCTAACACTAAATCTAACACAAACACTAACACTAACAATTAAACAGCAAAAAAACAGAAAAAATATACTCACCGGAGCCGGGGCGACGCTGGCGCCGGGGTGGTGG
>NC_041381.1:69398486-69412209 GCF_002162155.2 Triticum dicoccoides
ATCGGGGAGGAGAGAGGGAGAACAGACCGGAGAGAGTAACGGGCGGGGGGGGGCTCGGCTAGTTAGGTTAGTTAGGTCCAGTTTTTGCCGTCCGCTTTTTTGTATCTTTGATGTCCGCTGCGGACGGCAAAGAGGGAGGACGTTAAGTGTTTCCATTAGTGGGTTCCACCTCCCTCTTTGCCGTCAGCCAGCGAACGGCAAAGATTCTTTGCCGTCAGCCAGCACACGACAAAGAAATGGTCGATGGCAAAGGATTTTTTTGCCGTCTGCCGTTTCGTTGCCGTCTGCTTTTCGGTAGCTGATGGCAAAGAGCTTCTTTGTCGTCCGCTAGCGGGCGGCAAAGAGCTGGCAGATGGCAAAGTAGCTGATTCCAGTAGTGTAAGGCCCACTAAGGCCCAATACTTCCCCGGGGGGTTCCGGTAACCCCTCGGGCACTCCAGTTTTCTCCGAAATCACCCAGAACACTCCTGTTGTCCGAATATAGCCATCAAATATATCAATCTTTATGTCTCGACCATTTCGAGACTCCTCGTCATGTCTGTGATCACATCCGGGACTCTGAACTACCTTCGGTATATCAAAACACATAAACTCATAATACCAACCGTCATCGAACTTTAAGCGTGCGGACCCTACGGGTTCGAGAACTATGTAGACATGACCGAGACACGTCTCCGGTCAATAACCAATAGCGGAACCTGGATGCTTATATTGGTTCCTACATATTCTACGAAGATCTTTATCGGTCAAACCGCATAACAACATACGTTGTTCCCTTTATCATCGGTATGTTACTTGCCCGAGATTCGATCGTTGGTATCTCAATACCTAGTTCAATCTTGTTATGGGCAAGTCTCTTTACTCGTCCCGTAATACTTCATCCTGCAACTAACTTATTAGTCACAATGCTTGCAAGGCTTATAGTGATGAGTATTACCGAGAGGGCCTAGAGATACCTCTCCGAAACACGGAGTGACAAATTCTAATCTCGATCTATGCCAACCCAACAAAAACCTTCGGAGACACCTGTAGAGCACATTTATAATCACCCTTTTACGTTGTGACATTTGGTAGAACACAAAGTGTTCCTCCAGTATTCGGGAGTTGCATAATCTCATAGTCCGAGGAACTTGTATAAGTCAGGAAGAAAGCAATAGCACTGAAACTAACACGATCATAATGCTAAGCTAACGGATGGGTCATGTCCATCACATCATTCTCCTAATGATGTGATCCCATTTATCAAATGACAACACATGTCTATGGTTAGGAAACTTAACCATCTTTGATTAACGAGCTAGTCAAGTTGAGGCATACTAGGGACTATATGTTTTGTCTATGTGTTCACACATGTACTAAGTTTCCGGTTAATACAATTCTAGCATGAATAATAAACAATTATCATGAATTAAGGAAATAAATAATAATTTTATCATTGCCTCTAGGGCATATTTTCTTCATAGGCGTGCTCACCTCGGGCGCCGGCGGAGTTAGGGAGCAGGAGGAGGCAAAGCGGCCAAGGGAGGGGGCGCGTGGCGTCGAGGTCGGGGTTGGGGCTCGGGCGCACAGCGAGGGCGAGCACCAGACGACCATCAAGGACAGCAAAAGGCGTGCAGAGGGCGACGGGAGGGCGCGCGGAGGCCGACGGCGGCAGCGACAGCAGAGGTGCGAGTGGGGATTTGGGGGAAGTGCCCCGGGGGAAGAAAAACCACACAGGGGTTAAATCAAACATAGCGGTAGCGCCAGTCCGGAAAAGCACTATAGCTAAATAGTTATAGCGCTGGCTATCAAAATGCGCTACTGCTATAGGCAGTAGCTATTTATTTTCCTTTTTCTTTTCTTTTTTTCCTTTTCCTTTTCTTATTTACTTTTATTTTTTCCTTTCTCCTTATACAGAACACGCTACTGCTATATTAGCTATAGCGCTTGTTCTGAACGCACTCTACTGCTATGCCTTTCTCCTTTATTTTTATTTTTCTTTTATTTTCCTTTACATTTTCTTTTTTCCTTTCTCCTTTTTCTATTTCTTTCATTTTCTTTTACTTTTCTATTTGTTTTTTATTTTATTTTATTTTCATTAGCAGTAGCGCTTTTCACAGAAAACGCGCTGCTACAACTAACTTAGCGGCAACGTGTTTTTTCCTAAGATTGCTACTACTATTCCTAGCCTGTCGAGAACAGTGTGGAAATTTTAGTTGTAGAGCCTTTTCTTGCAGAGGCACTACTGCTACCACCATAGTTGTAGCTGTTGGGGAACGTAGCAGAAATTCAAAATTTTCCTACGTGTCACCAAGATCTATCTATGGAGAGACCATCAACGAGTAGAAAGAGAGTGCATCTACATACCCTTGTAGATCGCTAAGCGGAAGCGTTCAAGTGAACGGGGTTGAAGGAGTCGTTCTTGTCGTGATTCAAATCACCGATGATCAAGTGCCGAACGCACGGCACCTCCGCGTTCAACACACGTACAGCCCGGTGACGTCTCCCATGCCTTGATCCAGCAAGGAGAGAGGGAGAGGTTGAGGAAGACTCCATCCAACAGCAGCACAACGGCGTGGTGGTGGTGGAGGAGTGTGGCAATCCTGCAGGGCTTCGCCAAGCACCGCGGGAGAGGAGGAAGACTTGGGAGAGGGGAAGGGCTGCGCCAGAACTTCGTCTTTAGCTCCCATGCGCCTCTCCACTATATATAGGGGTGGAGGGGCTGGTTTCTTGCCCTCCAAGTCCATTGGGGCGTTGGCCAAGGTGGGAAGAAAGAAATCTCATTATTTCCTTCTCCACCGATTGTTATCCCCCCTTTTTAGGGATCTTGATCTTATCCCTTCGGGATATGATCTTATTCCTTCTAAGGGGGGATCTTGGTGCGCCTTGACCAGGGGTGTGGGGCCTTGCCCCCACTACCCACGTCCATGTGGGTCCCCCCATGCAGGTGGGCCCCACTCCGGAACCTTCTAGAACCTTCCCGGTACAATACCGAAAAATCCCGAACATTTTCCGGTGGCCAAAATAGGACTTCCCATATATAAATCTTTACCTCCGGACCATTCTGGAACTCCTAGTGACGTCCGGGATCTCATCCGGGACTCTGAACAACATTCGGTAACCACATACAAACTTCCTTTATAACCCTAGCGTCATCGAACCTTAAGTGTGTAGACCCTACGGGTTCGGGAGACATGTAGACATGACCGAGACGTTCTCCGGTCAATAACCAACAGCGGGATCTGGATACCCATGATGGCTCCCACATGTTCCACGATGATCTCATCGGATGAACCACGATGTCAAGGACTTAATCAATCCCGTATTCAATTCCCTTTGTCTATCGGTATGTTACTTGCCCGAGATTCGATCGTCGGTATCCAATACCTTGTTCAATCTCGTTACCGGCAAGTCACTTTACTCGTTCCGTAACACATCATCCCGTGATCAACTCCTTGGTCACATTGCGCATGTGATGATGTCCTACCGAGTGGGCCCAGAGATACCTCTCTGTTTACACGGAGTGACAAATCCCAGTCTCGATCCGCATAAAACAATAGATACTTTCGGAGATACCTGTAGTGCACCTTTATAGTCACCCAGTTACGTTGTGACGTTTGATACACCCAAAGCACTCCTACGGTATCCAGGAGTTACACGATCTCATGGTCAAAGGAAGAGATACTTGACATTGGCAAAGCTCTAGCAAACGAACTACACGATCTTTGTGCTATGCTTAGGATTGGGTCTTGTCCATCACATCATTCTCCTAATGATGTGATCCCGTTATCAACGACATCCAATGTCCATAGTCAGGAAACCATGACTATCCGTTGATCACAACGAGCTAGTCAACTAGAGGCTCACCAGGGACATATTGTGGTCTATGTATTCACACGTGTATTACGATTTCCGGATAATACAGTTATAGCATGAATAAAAGACATTTATCATGAACATTGAAATATAATAATACTTTTATTATTGCCTCTAGGGCATATTTCCAACAGTCTCCCACTTGCACTAGAGTCAATAATCTAGTTCACATCGCCATGTGATTAACACTCACAGGTCACATCGCCATGTGACTAATACCCAAGAGTTTACTAGAGTCAGTAGTCTAGTTCACATCACTATGTGATTAACACTCAATGAGTTTTATGTTTGATCATGTTGCTTGTGAGAGAGGTTTTAGTCAACGGGTCTGAACCTTTCAGATCCGTGTGTGTTTTACAAATCTCTATGTCATCTCCTAGATGTAGCTACCACGCTCTATTTGGAGCTAATCCAAATAACTGTTCTACTTGGAGCTATTCTAAATTGTTGCTCCATTATATGTATCCGGTATCTCTACTCAGAGCTGTCCGGATAGGTGTTAAGCTTGCATCGACGTAACCCTTTACGACGAACTCTTTTACCACCTCCATAATCGAGAAAAATTCCTTAGTCTACTAGTTACTAAGGATAACTTTGACCGCTGTCCTGTGATCCATTCTTGGATCACTCTTGTACCCCTTGACTGACTCATGGCAAGGCACACTTCAGGTGCGGTACACAGCACAGCATACTATAGAGCCTACGTCTGAAGCATAGGGGACGGCCTTCGTCCTTTCTCTCTCTTCTGCCGTGGTCGAGCTTTAAGTCTTAACTTCGTACCTTACAACTCAGGCAAGAACTTCTTCTTTGACTGATCCATCTTGAACACCTTCAAGATCATGTCAAGGTATGTGCTCATTTGAAAGTACTATTAAGCATTTTGATCTATCCTTATAGATCTTGATGCTCAATGTTCAAGTAGCTTAATCCAGGTTTTCTATTGAAAAACACCTTTCAAATAACCCTATATGCTTTCTAGAAATTCTACATCATTTCTGATCAACATATATTCATCAGAAATTCTATAGTACTCCCACTCACTTCTTTGGAAATACAAGTTTCTCATAAACTATGTACAAACCCAAAATCTTTGATCATCATCAAAGCATACATTCCAACTCCGAGATGCTCACTCCAGTCCTTAGAAGGATTGCTGGAGCTTTGCATACTTATTAGCATCTTTCGGGATTGACAAAACCTTCCGGTTGTATCACATACAACCTTTCCTCAAGAAAATTGTCGAGGAAACAATGTTTTGACATCCTATCTGCAAGATTTCATAAATAATGCAGTAACTGCTAATCCAATTCCAACAGACTCTTAGCATCGCTACGAGTGAGAAAACCTCACCGCAATCAACTCCTTGAACTTGTCGGAAAACATCTTAACGACAAGTCGAGCTTTCTTAATGGTAATTCTTACCATCATTGTCTGTCTTCCTTTTAAAATCCATCCGTACCCAATGGTCTTACGACCATCAAGTATTTCTTCCAAAGTCATGGATCCGTTCTCGGATTTTATGGCCTCGAGCCATTTATCGGAATCCGGGCCCACCATCGCTTCTCCATAGCTCGTAGGTTCATTGTTGTCCAGCAACATGACTTCCAAGACAGGATTACGTACCACTCTGAAGTAGTACGTATCCTTGTCATCCCACGAGGTTTGGTAGTGACTTGATCCGAAGTTTCATGATCAATATCATAAGCTTCCACTTCAATTGGTGTAGGTGCCACAGGAACAACTTCCTGTGCCCTGCCACACACTAGTTGAAGAGACGGTTCAATAACCTCATCAAGTTTCCACCATCCTCCCACTCAATTCTTTCGAGAGAAACCTTTCCTCAAAAAAGGACCCGATTCTAGAAACAATTCATATTGCTTTCGGATCTGAATTAGGAGGTATACCCAACTGTTTTGGGTGTCCTATGAAGATGTATTTTATCCGCTTTGGGTTCGAGCTTAATCCTGAAACTTTTTCACATAAGCGTCGCAGCCCCAAACTTTTAAGAAACGACAACTTAGGTTTCTCTAAACCATAATTCATACGGTGTCATCTCATCGGAATTACGTGGTGCCCTATTTAAAGTGAATGTGGTTGTCTCTAATGCCTAACCCATGAACGATAGTGGTAATTCGATAAGAGACATCATGGTACGCACCATATCCAATAGGGTGCAACTATGATGTTCGGACACACCATCACACTATGGTGTTCCAGGCGGTATTAATTATGAAACAATTTCCACAATGTCTTAATTGTGTGCCAAAACTCGCAACTCAGATATTCATCTCTATGATCGTATCATAGACATTTTATCCTCTTGTCACAATGATCTTCTACTTCACTCTGAAATTACTTGAACCATTCAATAATTCAGAGTTGTGTTTCATCAAGTAAATATTCTCAACATCTACTCGAATCATCTGTGAAGTAAGAACATAACGATATTCACTGCATGCCTCAACATTTATTGGACTGCACACATCAAAATGTGTTACTTCCAACAAGTTGCTATCTTGTTCCATCTTATTGAAACCGAGGCTTTTCAGTCATCTTGCCTATGTGGTATGATTTGCATATCTCAAGTGATTCAAAATCAAGTGAGTCCGAATGGTCCATTTGCATGGAGTTTCTTCATGCATATACACCAATAGACATGGTTCGCATGTCTCAAACTTTTCAAAAACGAGTGAGTCCAAAGATCCATCAACATGGAGCTTCTTCATGCGTTTTATACCATTATGACTTACATGGCAGTGCCACAAGTAAGTGGTACTATCATTACTATCTTATATCTTTTGGCATGAAAATGTGTATCACTACGATCGAGATTTCAATGAACCATTCATTTTAGGTGCAAGACCATTGAAGGTATTATTCAAATAAATAGAGTAACCATTATTATCTTTAAATGAATAACCATATTGCGATAGACATAATCCAATCATGTCTATGCTCAACGCAAACACCAAATCTCGATGGTAGAGGGAGCGCGTGATGCTTGATCATATCAACATTGGAAACACTTCCAACACATATCGTCAGCTCACCTTTAGCTAGTCTCCGTTTATGCCGTAGCTTTTATTTCGAGTTACTAACACTTAGCAACCGAACCGGTATCTTATACCCTGGTGCTACTAGGAGTACTAGTAAAGTACACATTAACATAATGTATATCCAATATACTTCTATCGACCTTGCCAGCCTTCTCATCTACCAAGTATCTAGGGTAATTCTGCTCCAGTGGTTGTTCCCCTTATTACAGAAGCACTTAGTCTCGGGTTTGGGTTCAACCTTGGGTTTCTTCACTTGAGCAGCAGCTGAATTGCCGTTTCATGAAGTATCCCTTTGTTCCCTTGCCCTTCTTGAAACTAGTGGTTTCACCAACCATCAACAATTGATGCTCCTTCTTGATTTCTACTTTCGCGGTGTCAAACATCATGAATATTTCAAGGATCATCATATCTATCCCTGATATGTTATAGTTCATCACGAAGCTCTAGCAGCTTGGTGGCAATGACTTTGGAGAAACATCACTATCTCATTTGGAAGATCAACTCCCACTCGATTCAAGTGATTGTTGCACTCAGACAATCTGAGCACAAGCTCAACGATTGAGCTTTTCTCCCTTAGTTTGTAGGCTAAGAAAATTGTCGGAGGTCTCATACCTCTTGACGTGGGCACGAGCCTGAAATCCCAATTTCAGCCCTCGAAACATCTCATATGTTCCGCGACGTTTCGAAAACGTCTTTGGTGCCTCTACTTAAACCATTTAACTGAACTATCACGTAGTTATCAAAACGTGTATGTTCGATGTTCGAAACATCCACAAATGACGTTTGGGGTTCAGCACACTAAGCATTGCATTAAGGACATAAGTGTTCTAGTGTCCGCATAATCGCTACTATCAACTTTCAACTATATTTTCTCTAGGAACATATCTAAAACAGTAGAACTAAAGTGTGAGCTACGACATAATTTGCAAAAGGTCTTTTGACTATGTTCAGGATAATTAAGTTCATCTTATGAACTCCCACTTAGATAGACATCCCTCTGGTCATCTAAGTGATCACATGATCCGAGTCAACTAGGCCGGTCCGATCATCATGTGAGACGGACTAGTCATCATCGGTGAACATCTTCATGTTGATCGTATCTACTATACGACTCATGCTCGACCTTTCGGTCTCCGTGTTCCGAGGCCATGTCTGTACATGCTAGGCTCGTCAAGTTAACCCTAAGTGTTTTCGCTGTGTAAAACTGTCTTACACCCGTTGTATGTGAACGTAAGAATCCATCACACCCGATCATCACGTGGTGCTTAGAAGCGACGAACTGTAGCAACGGTGCACAGTTAGGGGAGAACACTTCTTGAAATTTTGTAAGGGATCATCTTATTTACTACCGTCGTCCTAAGTAAACAAGATGCATAATCATAATAAACATCACATGCAATTATATAGTTGTGACATGATATGGCCAATATCATATAGCTCCATTGATCTTCATCTTCGGGGCTCCATGATCATCTTGTCACCGGCTTGACACCATGATCTCCATCATCATGATCTCCATCATCGTGTCTTCATGAAGTTGTCACGCCAACGACTACTTCTACTTCTATGGCTAACGTGTTTAGCAATAAAGTAAAGTAAGTTACATGGCGTTGTTCAATGACACGCAGGTCATACAATAAATTAAGACAACTCCTATGGCTCCTGCCGGTTGTCATACTCATCGACATGCAAGTCGTGAATCCTATTACAAGAACATGATCAATCTCATACATCACATATCATTCATCACATTCTACTTGGCCATATCACATCACATAGCATACCCTGCAAAAACAAGTTAGACGTCCTCTAATTGTTGTTGCATGTTTTACGTGGCTGCTATGGGTTTCTAGCAAGAACGTTTCTTACCTACGCAAGACCACAACGTGATATGCCAATTGCTATTTACCCTTCATAAGGACCCTTTTCATCGAATCCGTTTCGACTAAAGTGGGAGAGACTGGCACCCGCTAGCCACCTTATGCACCAAGTGCATGTCAATCGGTGGAACCTGTCTCACGTAAGAGTACGTGTAAGGTCGGTCCGGGCCGCTTCATCCCACAATACCGTCGAAACAAGATTGGACTAGTAACGATAAGCATATTGAACAAAATCAACGCCCACAACTACTTTGTGTTCTACTCGTGCAAAGAATCTACGCAATAGACCTAGCTCATGATGCCACTGTTGGGGAACGTAGCAGAAATTCAAAATTTTCCTACGTGTCACCAAGATCTATCTATGGAGAGACCATCAACGAGTAGAAAGAGAGTGCATCTACATACCCTTGTAGATCGCTAAGCGGAAGCGTTCAAGTGAACGGGGTTGAAGGAGTCGTTCTCGTCGTGATTCAAATCACCGATGATCAAGTGCCGAACGCACGGCACCTCCGCGTTCAACACACGTACAGCCCGGTGACGTCTCCCACGCCTTGATCCAGCAAGGAGAGAGGGAGAGGTTGAGGAAGACTCCATCCAACAGCAGCACAACGGCGTGGTGGTGGTGGAGGAGCGTGGCAATCCTGCAGGGCTTCGCCAAGCACCGCGGGAGAGGAGGAAGACTTGGGAGAGGGGAAGGGCTGCGCCAGAACTTCGTCTTTAGCTCCCATGCGCCTCTCGACTATATATAGGGGTGGAGGGGCTGGTTTCTTGCCCTCCAAGTCCATTGGGGCGTTGGCCAAGGTGGGAAGAAAGAAATCTCATTATTTCCTTCCCCACCGATTGTTATCCCCCCTTTTTAGGGATCTTGATCTTATCCCTTCGGGATATGATCTTATTCCTTCTAAGGGGGGATCTTGGTGCGCCTTGACCAGGGGTGTGGGGCCTTGCCCCCACTACCCACGTCCATGTGGGTCCCCCCATGCAGGTGGGCCCCACTCCGGAACCTTCTAGAACCTTCCCGGTACAATACCGAAAAATCCCGAACATTTTCCGGTGGCCAAAATAGGACTTCCCATATATAAATCTTTACCTCCGGACCATTCTGGAACTCCTCGTGACGTCCGGGATCTCATCCGGGACTCCGAACAACATTCGGTAACCACATACAAACTTCCTTTATAACCCTAGCGTCATCGAACCTTAAGTGTGTAGACCCTACGGGTTCGGGAGACATGTAGACATGACCGAGACGTTCTCCGGTCAATAACCAACAGCGGGATCTGGATACCCATGATGGCTCCCACATGTTCCACGATGATCTCATCGGACGAACCACGATGTCAAGGACTTAATCAATCCTGTATTCAATTCCCTTTGTCTATCGGTATGTTACTTGCCCGAGATTCGATCGTCGGTATCCAATACCTTGTTCAATCTCGTTACCGGCAAGTCACTTTACTCGTTCCGTAACACATCATCCCATGATCAACTCCTTGGTCACATTGCGCATATGATGATGTCCTACCGAGTGGGCCCAGAGATACCTCTCCGTTTACACGGAGTGACAAATCCCAGTCTCGATCCGCATAAAACAATAGATACTTTCGGAGATACCTGTAGTGCACCTTTATAGTCACCCAGTTACGTTGTGACATTTGATACACCCAAAGCACTCCTACGGTATCCAGGAGTTACACGCTCTCATGGTCAAAGGAAGAGATACTTGACATTGGCAAAGCTCTAGCAAACGAACTACACGATCTTTGTGCTAGGCTTAGGATTGGGTCTTGTCCATCACATCATTCTCCTAATGATGTGATCCCGTTATCAACGACATCCAATGTCCATAGCCAGGAAACCATGACTATCTGTTGATCACAACGAGCTAGTCAACTAGAGGCTCACTAGGGACATATTGTGGTCTATGTATTCACACGTGTATTACGATTTCCGGATAATACAGTTATAGCATGAATAAAAGACAATTATCATGAACAAGGAAATATAATAATAACACTTTTATTATTGCCTCTAGGGCATATTTCCAACAGTAGCATGTTTTCTTACCAAGCGCTACGGGTGAATAAAAGTAGCGCTTGTTTATTGACCCATGCTACTGATAAGCTTCTTAGTATAAGGTTTTGCCTTGTAGTGCCACAAGGCCTTGCGAGCGTTTCATCAGGTTTGTCAATAGCCCCGACTACAAGTTCACTATGGTGGACACCATCAACAATATAAAAGCGCTCAAGATTTCGGGCTTGGCCTACCAGAAACTTGTCGAATTCGTGGCCACTACAGGGTCCAGGGCAGCAAGAAGGAGAAGGACTCCCTTGTTGACCTCGCCTCAACCATCATCAACCCCTACTACAAAGATATGATGGAGGATGAAGAGAAATCCTGCATCCTGGCACGAAGTCTGGATGAATCTCACCTCAAGTTCACGCCAAAGAACATGTACATGTGCTACGAGATGCATAAGCGGATCATTGACACGAGGGAGTGCATCCTTCCTATAATCGACGAGGGATCGAGCCACCAGCAGAGCAGTGGCGACAAGCGTCACAAGAAGAAGTAGATGATGATTAGATGATCGTTTATCCTACTTAATTATGCATGTAATTGTTTACGTTGGTGTGTGCCAATGTCACTAGTTACTTATATAATTGAATGTTTAATTTGGTTATGCAATCATGTCCTTATAAGTATATATATTGTTGTTCTGTAGACAGAGCAAATCATATCGCACACAGAATAAACTAGGGAACCCGTCGGTGATGATTTCATCAACTGCTGACAATTGTATACCAACAAGCGTCTGCCCACAACATACATGACATATTAGCATCAATCATATGTGTTATTATCGGTCTTTGCACACATTTTTTATTACGGACCTATTTGCCGCGGATCACATGCATCTTGTTAAGTTGAACTATTTCTGTTGTTTTCGCTCATCGCAAATAGTTCATTCAAGTGAATTTTATTTCGTCTATCGCACACGTCTTGATCTGGCTGGTGGTTTCTGTTGTGTTGCCTAATCGCAAATAGTTCATCCAAGTAAAAATGTATGACGTATGTCACACACACCTTGATCTGACTGACCGTTTCTGTTGTTCTGGCTCATAGCAAATAGTTCGGATCAATTGTATGCCTTGTATCACACACACAACTCTAATCTGAATCGTGCTTGATATCTCCACCATCGCACACAGTTCATCTTATTGGTGATGGTTTTATGACGACACCGTTTGCGATGCATGCATCGCATATAGTTTGGTCGAAGGGTCACTGATTCGTGTGCCACGTTAGCAGCACCCGCATTAGTGCTAGGTCGGATCCTGCCGGCCACGACGGCAAGGACACTCAAGGGTGGCATTTTTCTTCCTGGAGACGTCATTCGGGCCCGCCCCACCTTTTCCCACCTCATGATCTCTCGGGTGAAAACCCTAGGGCGGCGACGCCGCTCTTGGCATCGTGCCCTTCTTGAAGGCGTCGTCATGAGAGCTATGTGGCGGTGGGCGCTTGGGTACGTCGGCAGTTGCAGATGGCATGCCCCTCTTCCTCCAGGTGGCAGTTGTTCCGGGGAAAACCCTAGATCTGGGTCTCCCGGATCGGATAATGACGGGACTTTGGTGCCGCTCTCCCTCCCGGGGCACGGTCTTGGAGCAGCGGTTCACTGGAGAGGCCAACAGGTGGAGAGTGTTACATCGACCACACTGAAGACTGTGGGTCTCGGCGGCATGGAGCAGTGGAGTCTCAGTGTTGGACGTGGTTTGATTGACACACAGGGGTTGGTGGCGCTATTTGCTGTGGTGGGATCTTTGCAGTGATTCCTCCTGAAGACGAAATGGCGGAAGATGGCGGCGGCGGATCCTAGAGCGTGCGCAGGCGATGCACGTTATGGGACGCCTAGACCGGATGGTCTTAAGGCCACTGGATTAGATTGTGTCCGTTATGCGGACATGGCACATCTGTATACTTGTAAGTGTAGCGACTCTGTTCGCCTAGAAGGTGGCTTCGGGTTGATCCTTGTATTCATTTTGTCATGTTACGGTGACTAATTAATAAAGATGGTTGTGTGCATCATGCTGATGCTGATGTAGAGGCCGGGGTAAATTCTCCTTTTCGAAAAAATCCCTATATTTAACACATGGTTTTTAGCTGCATAATAATCTAATACAATTTATAACATGTATTTTAATTTTAGTTTGTACTCCCTATAACTCTTTTTAAAGATTTCACTATGAACTACATACGGATGTATATGGACATATTTTAGAGTGTAGATTCACTCAGTTTGCTTCGTACATAGTTTTTTATTGAAATCTCTAAAAAAGACTTATATTTAAATACGAAGGAGTATATTGTTAATCTAAATATAAATATTAAATATAATCAAATCTCATTAAAAACCAATTCCCGTAGCAACACGTGGAACATCGTCTAGTCTCTCGTAATTTCCATGCGGAACATTAATCCGTACCAACCTGTTATCACAAATACATATTCCTTCCATTCATAAATATAAGACGTTTTGGATATTTCAGTGTGGACTGAAATGAGTGAACAAACACACTAAAACATGTCTATATAAATCTGATTCAGATGAAAAAAAAGGGTTAAAGCATCTTATATTTATATTTATGAACAGTGAGTAGCTTAGATGCAGAAAAATCCATGGGAGATCAATGAAGCGAAGCGGCACTGCGGGAGTGAAGCTAAGCTCACTCACTCGGCAATCCCAGTTAGTTCCCGCGCAAAACCAGAACCCCTCTCGCCAGTCCCCAGCCGGCCCCACCGGCCAGAACAGCCCGGGCCCACCCCAGCACCCCTCTCTTTCCCCTCGCTCTCCTCCTCCTTCCTCCCACCTCGCCCGCCTCGTCTCTTCTCCCCCTTCCCCTTCCTTCCACCCCACCCCCGTCTCCCACCCCC
>NC_041381.1:69412617-69439014 GCF_002162155.2 Triticum dicoccoides
GTAATCCCGCCCCGCGGCCTCCCCCGCGCATCCGACGGCCCCCGCGGCCGCCACGTCTCCGTCGTCTTCCTCGCCCGCCCACTATTTATCCGCCTCCCGTCCCCTCCCCTCCGCCCCATCCCCACAACCCCGCATCGCCGCGCTAGGGTTAGGGTTCCGCGCCCCCAGCTTCCGCGCCGCCCCTGCTTTCTCCGGTGAGATTTCCTGTTCCCTTTCCGTTCGATTCGCGGGCGGGCGCGGCTCCGCTCCCGGTGGAGTGGGGTCGATTGGGTTGGATTCGGGGGCTAGGGTTTTGGCCGGCGCGTGTGTTTTTGCTGAGGATTGGTCTTGCGGTGGTTTGGCGCAGGTGGTGCGACGCGATGGCGATCGTCAGGACCGGCGGCGCCAGGGTCCAGCGGCTGGAGTCCGGCGGGGAGGACGGCTCCACGGAGGACGAGGAGGAGCGCTCGCCCGCCACGGCCTCGGAGGGCTCCGAGGCGGAGGGCTTCTCGGCCCAGGAGGAGAATGGCGGCGGCGGCCAGGAGGAGGAGGAGGAGCAGGAGGAGGAGGACGACTCCGGGATGGGGTCTGACGAGCTTGAGATCACGCAGCTCGGGGAGGCGGGGGCGGAGATGTGCCAGGTCGGGGACCAGAGCGTGGCCCTGCCGCTGGAGCTCTACGACCTCCCTGGCCTCGGCGGCGTCATCTCGCTGGATGCCTGGAACGGCCTGCTCTCCGAGGACGACCGGCTCCGCCTCGCCGCCTTCCTGCCCGACCTGGACCAGGAGACGTTCGCCCGCACGCTCGTCGAGCTCCTCAGGGGGGACAACTTCCACTTCGGGAGCCCCCTGGCCGCCCTGTTCGACCGCCTCAAGGGCGGCCTCTGCGACCCCAGGATCGTCCTGTACCGCCGCGGCGCCCGCTTTGCGGAACGGCGCAAGCATTACTACCATCTGCAGAGGTACCACAATACGATGGTGCTGGGGCTGTGGGACACCAAGGACTGCTGGAAGAGCTGCAACGGGTACAGCCTTGGTGAGAGGCTGAGAGCCATGGATGCAATGAAGGCACAGCGGAAGCAGAAGGAACTGGGTTTGGTTGCCCGGGCTGGGTCAGAGACTGACTCAGAGAGCAGGGGGTCTGCGGAACAGTTCTTGACATGGTCGAAGCCAGATAAGATGGGTCTCAACAAGGCTGGGAAGTTAGGGAAGGAAAGGTCCAAGGGCGTTCTGCGGTTGGGTGTGTCAAAAGGCGTGGGTGAGGAGTACATTAGAGGGTCTGGCCGTGATGCTGTAGTGGCTCTCTCTAAGCTTTCTCGTCCAGATAATGCTTATGGGTATGATGCCGGAGTCGCACATAGAGGGAAGCTGCACAGAAGCATAGATGGCCTTCATTCTGAGGACCTGGGATATGACAGGAATTTGCCCAGGATCCGGTCTCAGAGACCTCTGATGAAGCCAGTGAAGAAGGAATTGGCCACGGGCTATGATATCAATCCTTATGGAAACAACTACCATGATAGCCAGACTGGTTCTTCTTACTACCATGGCAGGAATGCCATTGGTAATCAGGGAGTTACCTTAGCAGCATCATTTGACCCTCCATATTCTGAGAATGCAAGGAGTGCAAAATACTCGGAGAGAGATTGGATATACGGTGGAAAAGCTGCCCAGAATAAAGCTCCCAAAGTGGAAGAGAGGGATTGGCCAGCTGGTAGCCATGCTGATCTCTTAAGTGACTGGCAGAGAGGGCAGCCTGAAGGTGATTACAGGAGCAGGAAGCCTCAAGTTGGTCATGGTGTGAAGGTTAAGTCCTACAAAAGTATTGAGCAGCAGATAAATGGTGCACATTCTGGATCTGATCCTAGAGGCAGGATATCGCAGGTTAAGATTAATGTTAAATCCAATAGTCAGCATGGTAGGATTGGCCAGAAGGACTCCAGGAGCAAAGCTGCCCATGTTCAGAGTGAGGAGACAGAATCTGATTCATCAGAACGGTTTGAAGATGGGGCAGATATGAATCTTGTTGAAGAACAGCCAAACCTTCAATATTCTGAACTTCATATACCAGCATATGGTGCCAAAAAGTCAAACAAACTTAGCAAATCAGTCAAAACAAATTATCCTGCCCCTACTGCAGATTTCGAACCCTACCAGACTCAGAGCAAGCGGTCACACAGAGGAAAGGTTGCAGAGCCTGATTATTTACGCGATGTGCATGTGGAGGTGGCGGAACAGATTAGTGAAGTGATGAGACCCCCAGCAGCAAGGAGTGAAAGAAAGCGCAAGGGAATTGCAAACCTGGACATGCATGGTTATGACAACTCTGAATTGCATGATAGCAATGAGAAAGCCAATGAATCACTGAGGTCACCAGAGAGTGATAGGCTGGCCAGTAGAGCAGGCTATGCAGTCCAAGATTCTAATGGCGACTTTGATGTTTCTGAAAGAGCGAACATGCCGCTGGCAAGTTGCAGCTCTGGGTCCAAAAGGCAAAAAGGAAGAGTTGAACTTACAAGCCTGGATGAGCATGGCGAGTATGCGCCATCTGGTCCAAAGGTGGTAGACATCAGTGGCAGCTCGAAGAAGAAAAGTAAAAAGAAGCCAGATACTGTTACAGATGCAATTACTGTAGCAGAACCAGCTCCTGTCGTGCCAGAGGTTATTGTGGTGCCAGTAGAACCTGAGAAACCTAAGAAGAAGTATGTACCAATTACACCAACTATCCATACTGGCTTTTCTTTCTCCATCGTACATCTTCTAACCGCCGTTAAGAAGGCTATGGTTGCTCCGGCTGAGGATACTCCAGTGGCAGCCACGGTCACTCCTACTGAGGCTACTCCAGTGGCAGCTACGGTCACTCCTACTGAGGTTACTCCAGTGGTAGCGAAGCAGCCTGATGGGGAGGAGAACAGAAAATGGTTCAATAGTGAGGAACCTGGCAAAACGCCTCAAGAGCCAAGTGCAGCAGAGCAAGCACAAGATACCAGTGCTGCAGAGCAGAACGTGCAGAGCAATTCACCGGCACTAACTGTTCAAGATCTTGTTAATCGGATTAAAACTAATCCTGGAGATCCCAACATACTTGAAACACAGGAGCCCCTGCAGGATTTAGTTCGAGGAGTGCTCAAGGTACTGTCATCAAGAACAGCTCCTCTAGGTGCAAAGGGCTGGAGAGCGCTAGTTGCCTATGACAAGTCAAACAAAAGCTGGTTCTGGGTTGGTCCACTGCCTTCTGGTACTTCATACAGTGATCCTAATGAAGAAACTTCTGCTGAGGCATGGGGTATACCACACAAGATGCTTGTGAAGTTGGTCGATGCATTTGCTAATTGGCTGAAAAGTGGTCAGGAAACCCTTAAGCAAATAGGATCCCTTCCACCACCTCCAGCACCAAATCCTGCAAACTTGGATTTGAAGGAAAGATTTAAGGACCTTAGGGCCCAGAAAAGTCTAAACACAATAAGCCCAAGCTCTGACGAAGCAAGGGCATATTTCCAGCGTGAGGAGTTTTTGAGATACTCAATTCCTGATAGAGCATTTTGCTATACTGCTGCTGATGGGGAGAAATCTATTGTTGCTCCTTTGCGAAGGGGAGGCGGAAAGCCCACATCAAAAGCTAGGGGACATCCCATGCTCTTGCCTGATCGCCCTCCGCATGTCACTATTCTCTGTCTTGTAAGAGATGCTGCTTCTAGGTTGCCTGGAAGAACTGGAACAAGAGCTGATGTTTGTACACTTCTCAAAGATTCACAGTACCTAAATCATGCAGAATCCAATAAAGAGGCTGCTGTTAATCAAGTTGTCAGTGGCGCTCTTGATCGCTTGCATTATGAGCGTGATCCTTGTGTGCTGTATGATAATGACAAAAAATTGTGGACCTATCTGCACAGGGGTAGAGAGGAGGAAGATTTTGAGGATGATGGCACATCATCTACGAAAAAGTGGAAGAGACCAAGGAAAGATTCAGATCCCGCAGATTCTGGTGCAGGAAACGATGATCCTGAGGATGATGGCACCCCTAACGCAAAAAAACAAAAGAAAGCTGATGCAGACCCTACAGCGTCAGGAGAAGACAAGGATGGTGTTCAGGATCCATCTAACAGCGGGCTGGAAGGTGACCTTGAGCTTGATGTTGTTCCATCATCAACAAATGACAAAGAAACCAGCAAGCTTGTTACTACTAATGCAAGGCCAGATATTGGTAGCTCCAGACCTTCAGTAGATGCAGCAGCAAGGGGGACAGCTGATGCAAGGCCAGATATTGGTAGCTCCAGACCTTCGGTAGATGCAGCAGCAGCAAGGGGGACAGCTGATGCAAGGCCAGATATTGGTAGCTCCAGACCTTCAGTAGCTGCAGCAGCAAGGGGGACAGCTGATGCAAGGCCAGATATTGGTAGCTCCAGACCTTCAGTAGATGCAGCAGCAGCAGGGGGGATAGCTGATGCAAGGCCAGATATTGGTAGCTCCAGACCTTCAGTAGATGCAGCAGCAGCAAGGGGGATAGCTGATGGCAATTCATCAAGAGCCCCAGAAAAGAAGCACAATATGGCACTCCCTGTGCAATTCACCAGCAGGGAGTTTAATAAAGGTGCAGAAAGAGAGGGGTCAAAAGAATTCATGGATGCAACCCCGTCATGAATAATGCTTAGCAGGACATATATTGGAGCACCAGATTAGGTAATTGCTGCAGAAACTTGAAGTTTTCTGAATTTATTCTACTTTTACCAGGCATTCTTTTCATTGTTATAGTGTTACTTCATCCTTCTCTTTATCCTATAGTAACATATAAACTGTAAACTGCTAGGTGGTCATTTGTTGTATGAAACCTGTTGATATATATATAAGTTTGAGCTTGCCTTTATACCAAAACTGTGTAACTGCAAGTTGTAATATACTGCTTCAGCCCTAAATATATCTGCGACTCACTTTCTGTGTCTTAGTCATAATTTTCTTGTCTATTTCTTACTTCTCACAATGATCATCAGCTAGTAGCTTTCCTTTGGAAAAGATGTACAGTAGGATGACCTGTAGATCTGTTTGTTCAGGCTGATTAAGACATTTCTGGGCTTGAATCTGTCTGTGAAAGCTGTGACCTAGGACTCTAGGAGTAGTTTGCAGTTATCTGCCTTTGCCAATCAGTAGGAGGGATTGTTTAGAACAGCTTCAGGAATCCCTTATCATGCAGTCTGTATATGCCTCAGGCATAGCGCATTTACTTCTATCCTAATTATGTTGAGAAAAATAAAATAGCAGGTGAAAACTAGATATTGTGTACAGTAATTGTTAGTGTGGGAAGTGATTTCAACAGATGTTCTTTTTTGTGGGTTAATTTTTAGTTCACCGACTGATTGTAACAGTTATCCTAATTATGTCCTGCATTTCGAATACAATTTTTAGTCCAATTCCCCTGTTCCTTCATCCATAATCCCCATACTGAGGATCTCTTGTTTTTGCTTTGCAGGGTATGAAGCGGCAGCCGCCTTTTATCAGTCAGGCCTTCCCCTCAACAGAATATTTTGTAGCAGAAATAGTTTTTTGGTTCTGCCCTTGTGCTTGTACATTCTTCTGTCAAGAAGCAGCGGCTTTCATAGTTTTTTTTCTTCTCCTAGTGGCTTTGTGCAGTTGTGGTGCAGTTCTCATCTAAAGTTGTTAGATCACCAATATATGTTTATGTAACTACAGTACGTTTCACTCATATTTGGATACCAGCCAGCAAATTCCAGTGCCAGTGACACTTGACCTACCCACAGTTGAGGCTTGTTTGCGACAGAGATTTAGTCATCAGGTTATTATTGTTATTATTATTTTCAACAGAGATTTCTTCATCTGATTGTTATATTTTTTTCAACAGATATTTACTCATCAGATTATTACAAAAGAGATTTCGTCATCAGACATGGACTTTTTGCTCGGGTGAACAGAAAAAAAAAATTAAAAACTATTTTTTTGTAACACATATCCGAATGTTCTACTCCTGTGCAAAATTTCGTGCAGAAATAACATTCCATTTGCTCAGAAGAAGCTCATTTCTTAAGAATTTTTGGGTGCCTGATTTGGTTTTTTAACCAAAGCATCACGAATGAATGTGATCTCTATATGAAAATTTATACGTAGGGTGAACACTCAAGAATGTTTGTCTTCGCCCAGGTACATTTGCACCTGGGAGCAGAATATCACTTTCGTCATCAGACGTTTCTTATTTTAAATGGAGGAAAATCATCTGCTATCTCCCTCTTGGTTTATTGGTCCATTTTGTATTTTGTGCCAAATTTTAAATTTAAGTAACAAAATGTTAATGCGTGTCACGCAAATTTATGTCGTTGGATTTGTATTTGAACATAGTTTCTGGTGATATTATTTTTGTTACATATAACTTATATTTTATTAATCATGGTCAATATGACCCTAAATATGAGGGAGACTAATAAACCATAATAGAGGTAGTTTGCTACATGTAACTTAAATTTTATTAATCATGGTTAAAATATGACCGTAAATACGAGAGGGACTAATAAACAAGGACAGAGGTACTAGTGCATACTGGCTCTTTTCACAACCTTGCAGCACATTAAGCATAATACTCAGCTCAATGAGTCTTCCATTGGTGCTCAAAAATATTATTCTTTCACTGTGTTTGCCTATGTAAATACATATATATTACATTAGATCCACTGATGCAGTAGTAAGTACACATACTCTTCCCCTCAACTGACAATAGCAATTAATCAAATGGATGGCACTATCAACAGCAAACCAACTGGGTAAATGGTAAAACTAAACAAATGGCTCCTTTGTACATGATCTGGATGAATCTAATTTCTCGCTATAAGGGGGACCCTCACATCCCTGACCGACGACGCGCCGTGGACTCTTCTTGCGCCCCCGGGAAGTGTGTCGTGTCTCCGTTCGCCTGCTTCCACCCAGCCCTCGACTCGCGGAACGACCTGAGGAGCTCGTCGTAGTCTGGGGTCCGCAGCTCCTCGATCGACTCGGCGCTTGGAAGGTCGATTTCCCGCCTCCTTGGCGTTGAACACGACGGTTCATCCACCTGTCACGTTTAAGGAGAAAGATGCAATGCAGGTTTGGTCAGTCACTGTCACAGACAAAAGCCCACCAATCACTTTTCATGACTGCTCACCAGGTATTCTTCCTCTAGGCATTTCCCCGCATTTCCGGTTATCTCCACGACCTTGTGGTAATGTGCACCCTTCAACTCCGTCATTTCCCCGTGGCACGGGGTGAGAACGGAGACGATGTTTGCGCACGCCTCATGGTCAACTTTCAGCGAGCCTGAAATAACATTAAGTTGTCATCAAAATGAGGAAAAATTATGCTATGCCCTGCGTTTTAGTAACTCTGAAGCGTTAAGAACTTACTGTCAATGGAAGAAAGAAGGGCCTTGTTTGCTACATCTATATCTTCAAGAGTAGTCGATACTGCGGCAGACAATTTGGAACGCAGCAATTGGTTGGCTTCTCTCCCCGTCCTGGTAAAGTGCACACACCATGATTACTATTCACAATTGCTAGTTTAAGACAAAAGAAATTTTAAAATCTTCCAGATCAGTTTCTGTGCTAATACCTGACTATACTATCTACTGATTCAACATTTCCTTTGCCAAGGCTGAAGAGAGAATCCTCAGCATTCTTCCATTGTTGGGCACCCATGCCCGTCTTAGTTTTGCTGCAGATTTCGAGAAAACGTTAAGCACTGAAATCTCCATATTTCATAGCAGAAAGCATCACATCAAGTAGCCATACTGACCATTCCACCAGAACTTCTGCCAAGCAAGACCGTCCACTGTCGACTGCAGTGGTATCTTCAATGTAATTATTCTCCGTTTCTTCCATGTAAAAGCCCCACTTTTCCCGTACGGATGAGGTGAAGTCCTGTGCTGTTGAAATTTCTTTCTGCAGCTGACCTGTCCTGTTTACAGCGCTCTCTCGAAGGCCACCTACAGCCGTTTGGACCTGCAATATGTGCTTATGATTAACAATGTGTAGCAGTTGTGTAATAGTTCAACTCCTTAATCAATCATCGACAACACATAACTTCTTTTTTTGGTATCACATCATATACTAGATTACCAGCACTCAGATAGTCACAGGCTAAAATCTGAATTACAGAAGATATGGACAACACTACCAGCTTCTTCTTTCTTGCATTGGAAATTGCAAGCATCTCTGCCACCTTTTCTATAAGTTGCTTTTCTTCATTAGCTGCACACTCCTGTCAAAAATGATAAAATCACACTATGTTAAGAAGTTATATTAATTTATTAACTGCATACTGAATGTAATAATTATCATTAGGAATAACCTCAAATTTCTTCTCAAGATCAATAAGTTGTTGATCTTGCACACCTTGTGTTTCTTCCAAAATACTAGTAAGTTTAGATGCATGAACATCCAGTGAATGGAAGAAACCAACAGTAATATTTGAGATGGATCGCGACGCTTCCACGGCTCTTAGGTGTCCCTGCACACATTAACAGAAATGTTGGAACAGAATGGCTTAACCAAATATCAAATGTTCTAGTGCCTCAAAATATTACAAACCTCCCGCTGCTTGTTTGCGAAGTGGGCTAGTCGCTCTTCTTGTTTCGAAAGGCTACACTGAAGCTCATTTAACAAGTTGTCTGCTCCCAAAGCAATTACTCCGAAACACTATAAAATACAGGAAGATCAATCAGAAATATTCCTATAGTCACTGCAACCACAAGTTGGCCAAAAGAAACAAAGCTTACTTTCTCAAGATCTGATGTGTGTGATTGTACTTGTGAGTTCAGTTTCTCAAATGTTGTCTGAGAATTCATGTCAATTTCGCCTGCTAAATTATCCAGCGCTGTAATACCTGAACCATGCAGGGCTTTCAGGTTTTGTATGCTCTCCTTTAGCCCTTGTGCAGCCTAAAAATGGGTAACTCAAGCACGTCATACTCCACCTTACATAGCAGTAACACAAGATAAACTTTTAAGTACAATATTGAGGGGAAACTTAATTGCCTCATCCTTTGAAGATACGAAGGATTGCATATCATCTTCCATTTCTTTGAGGTGATCCTCCTGCTGCATCACTGAAGTGGAGACGGTTTTATGCAAGGCATCAAGCTCCTGGGTCAGTTGAGATCTAAATCTCTGCACGAGTGACCTGTTTCCATCTTCTATTTTGTCTTTACGCTCTGCCAGTATTCAAGAACAATGACCATTGAAGTGAAACCGGTCCATCACAAAGTAGGGGTGATCAAGTTGAGATGCCGAACCTATTTTGGAGAATAGACCAGAAACATCTGCTGCTGCATTTTCTAATTCTGCGCGGAGATTATAGGCACAATCTACCAGTGATTTTTCTGTAGCAAAAATACCAGCAAGTTTCATTGAATGTCAGCAAACATAGTAAGTATACACTCAATTGGCTAACTGAAATCAAGTATGGATGAGCTTGTGATTCTATGTCAAGACAATTGACAACAATTGATGATTCATTTACCAGTAATTATAAGAAGTAAATGAGCAAACCATGCTAAGCAAAGAGACTTGCAGTAATGAGTTAATTCTTGTTTTTGCAGGTAATAATTAGTTAGTTCAACAAACCTGAGTTTTGAAGATTAAATATTACAAATTCCTTTTCTTTGATAGTAGACTTTGCTTCACTGTATTTTTCTTCTAAATCATGCAGAGCATGTCTGGTGTCCTCCAGATCTTTCTGCAGATAAAAGACAGATGGAATGACAATTATATAATGTATTTGCCGAAAGATTGCAAAACCATGAGCTGGACACTATAAATATACCTGAGTTTTCTCAAGTTTTTCGCCCAACTCTGCACTCAAAAGCATTTGAGCATCATAAAGCTCTTTTAGTTCCACCAATTGCTGCCCATAGATTGTGTAGAGAATTTAAAATCAAATCATCATTCAAATAAATGGTTTGCTGTGACATGCTTATATACAACTAACCTTATCCCTAGCCTCTAGATCAACTCCCAGTTTTTCTATTTTTTCTGTCATGGCCTGAGTAAAAAAGTTAGGTTTGAAAAGTTGAGATGATGAATAAAGATTTATTCAGTTTATCCGAACAAATATAACAAGGGTTTAATTGGAAAATTAAGATAAACCTTTTTCTCAGCTTCCTCTTGGAGGTAGCGCTCTCTTGGAATGTATATACCATTCTTCTCTCTTGCCGCAAACACTTCTGAAAAACAGATAGGAGACTAGGTGAGTAGAAAATGCATGACATTTAACATTTCAGTATAGCAAAAAAGTGCACGCAGACAAACCTTGTTTAAGGCGGTCAATTTCAGAGTAAAGGTCCTTGATGACAGCAGATTTCATCATCTTTTGGTTCACCTGGACTCAATGGTAATAAGAGTAAGTTAGGCGATACAAAACACATCGTCAACGTTTCTACTATCTGAAATAATGAAACATCAATATTCACGGATTATCCAAACGGAAAAAACAAGATAGTAACCTCGGGTTTGTTCCTGATATTTTTTGCACGATGTGCATAATCGAGTGTGCTCAACGTCTCTTCCAAGCAATATACCGAAGGTGATATTGTAGCAATAATGCAAGTCTTTGTTTTCCCTCCCAATGAATCTCGCAATAATCTTGTCAGCTTGCTATCTCTGAAACAAATAGGTAGAGCAATGTTAAGCCCTCTTTAGCAATGCTTTGCTACAACAGGTGCAGTCAGGAGAATGCCCTTAGAGCTACCTATATGGGACATGTCCAGAGTGCTCAACTAGAGCATTAATAACACGGCCAAGTGTGAGCAAACTCTTGTTGATCTCCCCAGCCTCTCTCGCTCTGCCCTGCAATCCAATTGAATATCAAATGTACTTCATGGCATTTGAAAAATCAGGTACATGGGAAGAAGAAGAAAAAAATACTGAATAGGACATTTGAAGTTCACTCACATCTCTAGCACCTGAGCGTGATATATTTTCTGAACCAGCTAGATCGACGAGATTGAGCTTCCCAATTTTGATCATCTCCTCGCTCTCATGAGTCAATTCCTTGATGTGAATTGTGATTGAGAATATGGAGTGTGACCTGCTGCTTTGCTTGTTCAGCAATGTCTCTGCGGTGCGCCTCTTTGCAGAGCCCTTGTCAAGAATCTTGTAGATTTCGCCAGCAGAGTACACAACCTCTTCTTCAAGCCCTCTAACAAAAACACCACCCTTGCCATCTTCCATAAGGGCAATGGGCTTTTTATTCTTGTCCTCGGGGACAGGTAACACGGGGAACCTTGGCTCATCAGGAGCCAACAAATCAGTGATCTCTTCATTGTAAAGCTCAAGAAAGGTGACTTTCATGCTGTACTCCGCGCACTGGGCCTCAAGGATGTCGAAAATTTGTCTGACGGACCTCGGGATAACTCCAGCGTCAGTTGGGAGTTCACCACTCTGGTTGTTACAGGAGCCAGCCAATGGTAAGGAACATGCACACCAAAGGTACATTTTTAATTGACTTCAAGTACAAAATGTTAACAATTTTACCTTGGCCTTTCTGGTTCCACCTCCTTCCATTGTATAGGTTTTCCCGGTACCGGTTTGCCCATAGGCAAAAATTGTGCAATTATAGCCCTCAAGGACCTCATGCACTATTGGTGAGATGGATTGTTCAAACAAGTCCTTCTGCTTTGATGACGGGCCAAAGACCTACTCGGAACCAATCATTAGACTAAATATGAGTCAAAACTTGCAGTTGCATAAATGAAGTCAACAACAACAATCATCAACAAATGCAAAGTGCAACACAGGTGACAGGACAGAGGTTGTCACCATTGAGTGAGGTAATAGCCTAGCAGAAGTGACCGTGGAAGATGATGTAATACCTTGTCGAAGGCGAAAGTCCGGTCAATCTGCTTATTGGCGATGACCTGAGTGGCGGCGACCTCCCGGCGGCGCTCATTGCACGATATCACCACCGGAGTATTCCCCTTTGTCTCGTCTTCACTCAGGGGCCTGAATGCACCAAATCGCAGACAGTGAGTGAGCACAAAAAACAGCATGACACTGAACTTCTGAACTTAGAACTGCTGAGCTCTCCTCACTCACCTGCATCTGAGGATGACCTGCACATTGACTCCCTTCTCCTTGTCGCCTTTCGGGGTGGCGTTGCCGCCGGCGCTCGCGCCGCCGTTGGCGTCCCCCGACCTCGTCAAGTCCTTCCCGGACTTCTCCGTCGACCTCGGCGACGGCGATGGAGTGCCACCCCTCTTCTCCATCCCCAATTCCACTCAGCAATCCAATCTCTGTTCCCTTAGCAAGATAACCCAATTCTGCAGTCAAGCGCCAAACCGTTTAAATGCGGACGCAAACTGCTGGAATGGTGAACTGTAAAACATAAAAATCCAGCTACTAGGCGATCAGGAACCAGAGTAAAAAACAAAAGATTACTGAATGTGACAGCGGGTGTCAAACAAAATTTGGCCAGATCAGAGGAGCAGCAAGAAGAGCCAAAACTGCCGGCCACTAGGAGCCCAAACGCAGTAATAATGCAGTAAGAGACAACGGGAGCGAGACAAAGTCGCCGCGGATGCAAATCTCGGATGCATTTGCGATGGGATATTCACGGGAGCAAATCGAGGCAGGATTGGCTGCTGCTTAGCTAATCAGACCAGAAGGAGATCTTTTCTAATGCCACGATAGGAAACCGAACCGGAGCATGCTCAAATCGCTGGTGAGATGGAAGACAGAAAGAGAAACAATTTGTCACATTTTATCAGCTGCCAAAAATACAGATCTTTGTGGCACAGAAATCACGAACTAATAACTGAACGAAACGGAAATCCAAGAACTTGGGCAAGCAGCAGAGAGCCCGCGGAACCATCGCAATCAGATCTTCCTCGCGGGGAACAGAACAGAACAGGGGCACCGGAACCAAATCAAGAACAAGAAGCAAAGCCAGAAGCACAAATCGATCGAGGAACGGGAGCACTCACGCTGACGCACGGACGGGGCTCGAACCGAGGCGATCCAATCCGAGCGGCTCAAGACAAGTGTGGTGGTAGTCGTAGCAGTAGGTAGGTAGGTGGCCAGGGGGGAGGGCAGTGGCAGCAGAGGCAATGGCAGCGGGCAGGGCCGAGATCCAGGGGGGCAGCAGGGTCAGGAGGAGTCCTGCAGAGCGGAGCGGTGGCTTGGATAAGAGCTCGTGGTCTCTATCAATGGCAACCTCCCCCCGCTTCTTCTATCTGTCCCACTCCCACCCCAGCTTTGCCTGCCTTTCTTTTCCCTCTTTCTTTTGCCTTTGGGTTGGAGACAGACCATGCATCAGATGATACCGACGCACTCGAGCTTTCCTGCCATTGCCATCTTGATGACAATAATAATAATCCGCGTTAATGTTAAAAATTCCCGGACGGTAACGCCAGTTTTACTGTGCCGTTGCTCGCAGAATCATTTTTTTTATTTTTATTAAAAGTTACAGTTATTTTTTTATTTTCGGGAATGGGTGGCGGTAATTTAGATAGCCGGTTTATATATTCCGTTTTGTCATTTGTGGAATGTATTTCTTTTTGGTAGGTGTTGGTGGGATTTGATTGCTACGTTTAGTACCTTTATAAGATCTATCCAAATATACAACGCACAGGCCTTGTTGCCTAGTTTTTTAGTTCATCAGAGAGTAGTAGATAGATTATGGACCAACTCCCAGTGGCCAGTGGGCGTTGCAACCTTGTTGTTGACCTCAACCTCACTTTCGAGTTTTGACCGACTTGGTGCGTTTGACTGGTCAAGGTGACGCCGTTACAACTGGACACCGGTAACGTTTTTGGGAGTATGTGCATAAGTGAATTACTTCAGTTATTTCTTCTGATGTTTTCGAGTGTTTAAAAAAAAAATCTTATGAACACCTATTTTTTTTGTTTTGGTTGCATGCCATGTTTTCACTAGCTAATATTATATTTAACCCTGCATATTGCTATTAAATACTACTCCCTCCGTCCGTAAATACTTGTCATCAAAATGGATAAAAAGGGATGTATCTAGAACTAAAATACGTCTAGATACATCCCCTTTTATCCATTTTGATGACAAATATTTCCGGATGGAGGGAGTATATTTTTTGCGGATTATTATTAAATATTTTTAGTTTGGAGAAATAAAAACTAGCACTCCAAATAATAGTAAGTATGATATATCTGCTAAATGTTAGGAAAGAAACCATCTATACAAAAAGTTCATGTACCATGAAAAATACTTTATTTGTTAAAAATGATGAATTTTATTAGGTTTCTAGTGATTAGCTCTTTAGGGCATCTCTAGCCGATCCCCTAAACTTAGTGGAGTAGAAGGCTTAGTGGAGTATATATATACTCCACTAAGTTTTGGCCGGACCTAGCCGATCCCCTAAATATAACAGAGTAATTTTTTATTTTTCTAAACTTTGTAATTCTAGTATAAATTGCAACTATATATTAGCACACATATAGAAACTAAACATAAATTGGAATGTTCAACCAAATACGAATATAGTTTACAAACCGAAGTCAAAGTTTAGAAACCGAATTATTCAAATTTAAACACGCTGAATGATTCAAATGCAGCAAATAGCATTTCATAAAACAACTAGGACTCGCTTAGACGTTGCCAATAATGCTCAACAAGATCTTGTTGGAGCTGAGTATGAACTTGACCGTTCTCGATCTTCCGATGACGCTCAAGAAATGACAGTATCCTATTAATATCATACTCTGGCTCAACCGGAGCCCCGTTGATGATGTACCGAAATTTCTCAGGCATATCTCTCTCGTCTTCAATGATCATGTTATGCAATATGATGCAACAAGTCATGATTCACCATAGAACCTTCGATAGGCTGGGTTTGGATCAAAGTAATATCTCATGATCTTGCCATGGCCCTTCGCTCTATCATGGTTGATGTGTATGCGGCCAAATTGTGATCCTCTCCTCAGCCGCCGAACATCATCATTGAAAATCATGCCTAAAACGGTGTCAAAGTCATCGTCGTCTTCTTCCTCTTCGGATGATGACTAGTCCTCGAACGCCATCTCCCTCAACCTCTTCACTACAATACAAATAGTTTGGTTCAATCCAAACGGCTCAGTTCAAAGAGTGAAAAAAAACAAAAAAAAACTCACCAAGGCGATTCTTCGAACACTTGGGGTGCGGTGGTGGTGCACAAGCCGGCCGACGTGGTTTAGATCGAACCGACGAGCGGCGGGTGACCTGCAGTGGTGCGCAAGCAAGGTGGGATGCGGCGGCTGCTAGAAAAATAAGAAACTCGAAAGAAATTGGGCGAATCAACAATAGCGACGGCGACGGTGTTTCACCTTGATTCCGGGGACGGCGATGGGGGCCGAATGGGTTGGCCGACGGGTAGAACGGCGGCGGAGGGCAAGAGATGGAATGAGGTAGCGGGGGGCCGGCGGGAGGCGCGCCGGCGAAGATGCAGTGGCGGGGCGGACATGAGAGAGAGCGCAATGTTTTACTCGGACGCCAACCAATGGAGTAAAAATAGGAAAACTTTTAGGGCCGTAGGAAAAATATACTCCACTAACGACGGATTGGGGATTAGCTAGGTGCCGGTTAGTAGAGTAAAATCAAAATTTTACTCCTCTAACCGGTTATAGAGGATCACTTAGAAATGCCCTTAGTTGGTGAATAGGTTTGAAATACAAATTCACAAAAAATGTTTCAGATAAGCAACAACAAAAGAGGGTTACACTCCAATGATTGTTTTGGGGTTTCGTCTTCATAAGAATGGTTGAGTTTTGATGTTGCCTCGTTAAACTTATCACAAGCATCCTCTTTTACCTGGGCTTTTGGGACCGGTTGTGTTGAGACAACATAGGTATAGTTAGCTATGAGATACAAGCACAAGGAAAAAAATTCAAAAAACAAGTGTAGATGCACTTATATCGATAATTTTATGTGGTAAAACGTTTATAAACAGGAACAATATGGTTGAGGTATCCATGTCAAGTGAAAAGCGCCCATGTAACATATCTTTGACACCAACATATGGTAATTAAAGTAGAGGGCCATACTCAAGATTGAAAATGAACCCCCCACAATTTTTTTTTAGTCTTTGCTAAGTATATAAGGTTGGTTGCTTTCTCTTTAAATCCCTGCAAGTGTTCCCTAAAAAGGAAAAAAATCTTGCAAGTGTTGAGGACATCAAATTATCTAATTAAAAAGCAAACAATTTTTTATTCACAAAATGGGAGCTTTCACAAACAAAGCCATCTAACATCCAAAAAGTCAAGTTCCAACTCACAAGTCATGACCAAAATAAAAAGCGAAGAAGAGCTAAGTTGAAGGACATCGACGTCCTTCCACAACACACGAACTGAGTATAATGAGCGACAAAAGAAGAATAGACTTGACAGAACTTCAGAAATGAATAAAATGCTTGATATTGTCTTTAAGTGTTTTATTAAATATACATATCTGGCTGTTTGCATCAACTAATGCAGCGGTCGATGGTTTATCCTCCTTTTCAGGAAAAAAGAAAATAAAAAAGACAAAAGGAGTAAGTGCCCATCGATACGATTATACTGAATATCTGATTCTCTTCCATGTCAACCTTATTTTGGCAAAAGAGTAATCTCACCTTGAGGGGCCAATTATCCCCGGCTATAAAATCGCTGAGCCACAAAGAGTATGCAAAATACAAGAGTACACTTGTAGTTGCCAATTATGTTGCTCACATTTCTCTCTCAGTTTAACCTTCTTGATCAAAGTTGTTCGTGCACAATTTTTTTTAATTTATAGCAGTCTTGGTGATGTAATCTCTCCCACAATATATTAGCTGGGTGAGTAGAATTTTCCAGCCAGATCATAATAGTCCTTTCTCTGCTTTGGGCTTGAAGAGCCAGTAACACACTGACACATGAAATCGCATGGCATGATAAGCCATGTGGCGCTTGCATTCTCTGCAATCTTCCTGTCTAACTGCACACTCATGTTCTGATGCTAACCTTTGGCCCCTCACCACGTGATGCTCTGTCATTCTCATACACATATGAGCTTACACTGTCAAGAAGCCCTTCTGGTTTATACTAGTTTTTAATCACCCTCCCAATTTTCTATTTATTTTTTACTTTAGCCCCACATATTGGTCGGTGGAATGTTAATTAATTGCACCACTTGGGTTTGTAAACCAAGATAAGCTTTTGTCTTGTGCTGCAAAAGCTACTGCGTGTTCGTTTCATCGGGAACGCTTTTTGTCGGTGCAAGAGAATCTAGTACACAATTGTATAGCCGCTTCGAAAATGTACTGCCCGTTACTTGTTTTGGCATTGAGAAAGTCTCTTAGGCCTTGTACAATGTTGGGTGCTTAGTATTGTTGCATCTTAAGAAAATTTTGCCACACAATGAAGAGTGCTCCCAGCATCCGTGAGGGAAGGAGAGCAGTTAACTCCCCTAAGCACCGGCTGGCATCGAAGCCAAAGTTTGCTTCCGTACCACCTAATAAGCATTTGTGTAAGCATCTGCCCGGAGAAAAACCGGTATTTTTCAACGAGGCACTGTAAGCACCTGCGTTGTACAGGGCCTTATGAGAAAGTCTCTGATGGTTGCATGTATTTGGTTTTTTTTTTCTAGGGAACTTCATAGAGATTTATTTAAGAGAAAGCATTCACTGGCAGTCAGCCAAAAGGCTGCTAACCAAGAAGCTAGGGGTGCAGTCCAGCCTCTTTCAGTCGTAGTAAGTGTACATGCACGCTTAGCACACAAATGTGCTGGACCGTTAGCGGCTCTTATTACATGAGAAATATGAAATGACAAAAAGCTAGCAGAGAGAGCTCTCTAATTTCTAACAAGATCGGTGCTACTACCGAGCGGTCGGTGTAGCTAGAGTTCCAGAGGTTAACTGCCTCGAGACAGTCGGATTTCAGTCGCACGTGCGTGTAGCCTCGAAGCTTCGTGAAGATGACGCCCTCACGCAAGGAGAGCACTTCAGCAATGAAGGGATCCGTGACCCCCAGGTGGGGTTTGCACCATGCGCCCAGGAATGCCGAGGAAGAGCGGGCTACTCCCCCCACGCCGGCGTTGCCGGCATCGCGATGTATAGCAGCGTCCATGTTGATCTTTACAAAGTCAGCTTCAGGGGGCCGCCAACCGTGACCCGGCAGCAGTATGAAGCTCTGTCGGGGAATGTCCAGTAATGCCAGGTCTTCGCGAATGCATCTAACTGATACGTCTCCAACGTATTTATAATTTTTGATTGTTCCATGCTATTATATTATCCGTTTGGAATGTTTAATGGGCTTTATTATGCACTTTTATATTATTTTTGGGACTAACCTATTAACCGGAGGCCCAGTGCAAATTGCTGTTTTTGCCTATTTCAGTGTTTCGCAGAAAAGAAATATCAAACGGAGTCCAAACGGAATGAAACCTTCGGGAGAATCGTTTTTGGAACAAACACAATTTAGGAGACTTGGAGTGGACGTCAGGGAATCAATGAGGTGGCCACGAGGGTCCAGGGCGGACCCTACCCCCTGGGCGCGCCCCCCACCCTCGTGGGCCCCTCGTGGCTCCCCTGACCGACTTCTTTCGCCTATATATATACTCATATACCCTAAAAACATCGAGGAACACAATAGATCGGGAGTTCCGCCGCCGCAAGCTTCTGTAGCCACCAAAAACCAATCAGGACCCTGTTCCGGCACCCTGCCAGAGGGGGGATCCCTCACCGGTGGCCATCTTCATCATCCTGGCGCTCTCCATGACGAGGAGGGAGTAGTTCACCCTCGGGGTTGAGGGTATGTACCAGTAGCTATGTGTTTGATCTCTCTCTCTCTCTCGTGTTCTTGATTTGGCACGATCTTGATATACCGCGAGCTTTGCTATTATAGGTGGATCTTATGATGTTTCTCCCCCTCTATTCTCTTGTAATGGATTGAGTTTTCCCTTTGAAGTTATCTTATCGGATTGAGTCTTTAAGGATTTGAGAACACTTGATGTATGTATTGCATGTGCTTATCTGTGGTGACAATTGGATATTCACGTGATCTACTTGATGTATGTTTTGGTGATCAACTTGCGGGTTCAGTGACCTTGTGAACTTATGCATAGGGGTTGGCACACGTTTTCGTCTTGACTCTCCGGTAGAAACTTTGGGGCACTCTTTGAAGTACTTTGTGTTGGTTGAATAGATGAATCTGAGATTGTGTGATGCATATCGTATAATCATACTCACGGATACTTGAGGTGACATTGGAGTATCTAGGTGACATTAGGGTTTTGATTGATTTGTGTCTTAAGGTGTTATTCTAATACGAACTCTATGATAAATCGAACGGAAAGAATAACTTCGTGTTATCTTACTACGGACTCTTGAATAGATCGATCAGAAAGGATAACTTTGAGGTGGTTTCGTACCCTACAATAATCTCTCATTTGTTCTCCGCTATTAGTGACTTTGGAGTGACTCTTTGTTGCATGTTGAGGGATAGTTATATGATCTAGTTATGTTATTATTGTTGAGAGAACTTGCACTAGTGAAAGTATGAACCCTAGGCCTTGTTTCCTAGCATTGCAGTACCATTTACGCTCACTCTTATCACTTGCTACCTTGCTGTTTTTATATTTTTCAGATTACAAATACCTATATCTACCATCCATATTGCACTTGTATCACCATCTCTTCGTGGAACTAGTGCACCTATACAATTTACTATTGTATTGGGTGTGTCGGGGACACAAGAGACTCTTTGTTATTTGTTTACAGGGTTGCTTGAGAGAGACCATCTTCAACCTACGCCTCCCGCGGATTGATAAACCTTAGGTCATCCACTTGAGGGAAATTTGTTGTTGTCCTACAAACCTCTGCACTTGGAGGCCCAACAACATATTCAAGAAGAAGGTTGTGTAGTAGACATCACTAACCGAGGTAGCTGGATCAATGATCTCCTGATCGTGTGTCCTCTTGTTGTGAGACATCCAGATAGCCCACATGACAGTAATGATTGTTGCACGATCCTTGTCTATAAATTGGATATCACAAAGGATACCACGTGCCCAAGTGCTGGGATGGAGCCGTGGCAGGTTAATCTCGAAGAGCAATCTCGCCTCCTCCCAAAAACGCCTTGCATGAGAGCATTGAACAAGAGCATGCATCAAGTCCTCGTCCATGGCAAGGCACAACTTACATAGACTTGTGTCTTTGATATGACGGTGTTGAAGGGTAGATTATCCGGAATGATTCCTCTGATTACCCTCCACCAGAATACTCTGACTTTTGGAACAACTTTGAGCTTCCATAAGCGAATCCACATCTGCTCTTCATCCGTTGATCGCCCCGCTATCTGCCCTTCTTCTAGAGCTAACCACTTGTTCTGATTCACCAGAGCTCGATAGGCTATTTTAACAGAGTAGATGCCGGATCTCTCATGTGCCCAAGCAAGGAAGTCCTCCCCGCTGCCCTAACGGAGTGGGATGTTAAGAATTGCCTCCGTGTCAGGTGTGATGAAAGTCGCTCAGATTAGATCACACTTCTAGGTCCAATTCTCCGAGTCGATTAGGTCACTGACCAAGGTGACTGAGGGAGTCCTGGATTAGGGGGTGTCCGGATGGCCGGACTATGACCTTTGGCCGGACTCCCGGATTATGAAGATACAAGATTGAAGACTTCGTCCCGTGTCCGGATAGGACTTTCCTTGGCGTGGAAGGCAAGTTTGGCGATTCGATATGAAGATCTCCTCCCATTGTAACCGACTCTGTGTAACCCTAGCCCTCTTCAGTGTCTATATAAACCGGAGAGTTTTAGTCCGTAGGACGAACAACAATCATACCATAGGCTAGCTTCTAGGGTTTAGCCTCTCTGATCTCGTGGTAGATCAACTCTTGTACTACCCATATCATCAATATTAATCAAGCAGGAGTAGGGTTTCACCTCCATCGAGAGGGCCCGAACCTAGGTAAAAACATCGTGTCCCTTGTCTCCTGTTACCATCCGCCTAGAAGCACAGTTCAGGACCCCCTACCCGAGATCCGCCGGTTTTGACACCGACATTGGTGCTTTCATTGGGAGTTCCTCTGTGTCGTCACCTTTAGGCCTGATGGCTTCTTCGATCATCAACCACGACGCGGTCCAGGGTGAGACTTTTCTCCTCGGACAGATCTTCGTATTCGGCGGCTTCGCACTGCGGGCCAATTCGCTTGGCCATCTGGAGCAGATCGAAAGCTACGCCCCTGGCCATCAGGTCAAATTTGGAAGCTTAAACTACACGACCGACATCTGCGGGGACTTGATCTTCGACGGATTCGAGCCACGGCCGAGCGCGCCGCACTGTCATGATGGGCATGATCTAGCTCTGCCGCCGGACAGCGCCCAGAGCGCCGCTTAGGTGTCTGCTCCGCCCCCTAGCTCGGAGCCGACCACGCCAGTCGGGGACGGACGGTTGGACGCCGCCCCAGGAGCCGCAATTTCTACGGCGATCGAGCCGAATACCGGCCTAGTCCTTGGTGAGGCCTGTGACTCCAAGGTGCCGGACTCCTTTCCGGACTCCGAATCTTCCGCACCCCTTCCGATCGAACCCAATTGGGCTCCGATCATGGAGTTCACCGCCACGGACATCTTTCAGTACTCGCCCTTTGGTGACATCCTGAATTCACTAAAGTCTCTCTCTTTGTCAGGAGAGCCCTGGCCGGACTATGGTCAGCAAGGTTGGGATGCGGACGACGAAGAAATTCGAAACCCACCCACCACCCACTTTGTAGCCACTTTCGACGATCTAACCGACATGCTCGACTTCGACTCCGAAGACATCGACGGTATGGATGCCGATGAAGGAGACGACCAAGAACCAGCACCTATAGGGCACTAGAAAGCCACCTTGTCATATGACATATACATGGTGGACACCCCTAAAGCAGGGGATGTCGATGAAAAAACGGAGGACGACCCCTCCAAGAAGCAACCCAAGCGCCGATGTCAGCGGCGCCGCTCTAAATCCCACCAAAGCAAAAACGGCGAGTTCGGCACTAGAGACAACAACACCCCGGACAGTGCCGAAGACAATCCCCTCCAGCAGGATTCAGCGCAGGAGGACGGAGAAGCCATCCCTCATGAGAGAGCGGCAGACAGGGAGGTCGAGGACGACAATTACATGCCTCCCTCCGAAGACGAGGCAAGCCTCAACGACGACGAATTTGTCGTGCCAGAGGATCCCATCGAACAAGAGCGTTTCAAACGCAGGCTTATGGCCACGGCAAGCAGCCTCAAGAAAAAACAACAGCAGCTTAGAGCTGACCAAGACTTGCTAGCCGACAGATGGACTGAAGTCCTGGCGGCCGAAGAGTATAAACTCGAACGCCCCTCCAAGAGCTACCCAAAGTGCAGGCTGCTACCCCAACTAGAGGAGGAAGCAACTAAACCTACATCACCAACGTATGATGCGCCCGATCGGCCACCCCGTTGTCACGCCCAATATGCGACCCTATCCAAAAGGAACTCGAAGGTCCCACCAAGGATAGACCCGCATATTGAAACGCTTTTGCAAGGTGGATATCATTACATCAACATTACATAATAGATGGGGATACATACATAAGGCATGCAATGCCACAAGAATACAACATCACAATACAAGAGCATCATCCGTCTACGGATGAAACACAAACAGAAACTCAAACGACATCCACCCTGCTAGCCCAGGCTGCCGACCTGGAACCTATCCCTGATCGAAAAAGCAGAAGAAGAACTCAACGCAAGCAAGCATCGCTCTCGCGTCATGATCATCGCATAACCTGTACCTACAACTGTTGTTGTAGTAATCTGTGAGCCACGAGGACTCAGCAATCCCATTACCATGGGTATCAAGACTAGCAAAGCTTAAAAGGAAAGGAAGGGGTAAAGTGGTGAGGCTGCAGCAGGGACTAAGCATATATGGTGGTTAACATACGCAAATAAGAGCGAGAAGAGAGCAAGCGGAACGGTCGTCAACTAGTAAAGATCAAGAAGTGATCCTGAACTCCTACTTACGTCAAACATAACCCAGAAACCGTGTTCACTTCCCAGACTCCGCCGAGAAGAGACCATCACGGCTACACGCGCGGTTGATGCGTTTTAATTCGGATCTGGTGTCAAGTTATCTACAACCGGACATTAACAAATTCCCATCTTCCTATAACCGCAGGCATGGCTTTCGAAAGATTATACCCTGCAAGGGTGTCCCAACTTAGCCCATGACAAGCTCTCGCGATCAATGTAGGAATAGACCTTCTCCCAGGAAGACCCGATCAGACTCGGAATCCCGGTTTACAAGACATTTCGACAATGGTAAAACAAGACCAGCAAAGCCGCCCGATGCGCCGACAATCCCGATAGGAGCTGCACATATCTCGTTCTTAGGGCAACACCGGATAGGTCAGCCTACGAGTAAAACCAACCCTCGAGTTGCCCCGAGGTGGTCCCGCAGTCTGCCCGGTTTGGACCAACACTTAGACAAGCACTGGCCCGGGGGGGCTAAAATAAAGATGACCCTTGGGTTGGCCGACCCAAGGGAAAGGTATAGGTGGTGGTGAGGCAAATGGTAAAACCAAGGTTGGGCCTTGCTGGAGGAGTTTTATTCAAAGCGAACTGTCAAGGGGGTCCCATAAATCACCCGACCGCGTAAGGAACGCAAAATCCGGGAACATAACACCGGTATGACGGAAACTAGGGCGGCAAGAGTGGAACAAAACACTAGGCAAAAGGCCGAGTCTTCCACCCTTTACCAAGTATATAGATGCATTAATAATATAAGAGATATTGTGATATCCCAACCAAAATCCTGTCCACCATGGAGCAATCTTCAACTTCACCTGCAACTAGCAACGCTATAAGAGGGGCTGAGCAAAAGCGGTAACATAGCCAAACAACGGTTTGCATAGGAAAGGTGTCAAAGGTTAGAGGTTCATGGCAATTTGGGACGGCTTGATAAACAGGTAGTAGGTAGCGCAGCAAAGCGATAGAACGAAGCAACTAGCATAGCAATGATAGTAGTGAGATCCAGGGTAGCGGTCATCTTGCCTGAAATCCCGCTAGGAAGAAGAACGAGTCCATGAAGAAGACGAACGGATGAAGCCGAACCAAGCGTAGACGAACGAATCCTCACGATCGCAACGAAACAGGAACTATCGAAAAGAAGCACACAACATAGTAAACACACCACACATGAACAAGGCATGATGCACAACAAGCATGATGCATGACAAAGCTACATGAAGCTACTCATGTCAAGAGATGATGCAAACAAGAGCAACACATCAAGGCAAGTTTAAATGAGGCCGGGAACAACATATAACAATTCCGGTAAGTCCTCATATGCATATTTCGAAATTGGTCCAGATCTGAATACAACTTATGTTCAAGTTGTTAAACAGCAAGTTAAGATGCACAAAGATGATCTACACGAGATTCTAGTCAAGTTACATATAAAGTTCATTTAGTTCGGAGTTACGGCCTAGAAGATATGAGTAAAACAAGTTAAACATGGCATTGATGCAAAATGCACCCAAACATCAAGCAAACACCTCAAAACAAGTATGCAACATGATAATATGAAACTACATGCAATTCTAAGCAAGTTTCATATAGAGCACACTCAAAACGGAGCAATGGTTCAACACACACATGAAACAAGTTATAGCAACAATCTGTCCAAAACAGCAACTAGGCATATTGCAAGCATCAAAACAACATGCTACAGCACACCAACATGATAACAAAAGGCATGGGCATGATGTACAGGTAAAGCACAACAAAACATGAACACTGAGCTATATCTAGAAATCACTAGAACATACTCAAACACACATGGTAAGATTGCAAGTTATAACAATTCCAGACTTTGCAGAAAATAACATCACGATGCAATGTTTAGAGCTATCAAACAACATGTTACAGGAACTTATCATGGCAAACAAAGGCATGGCATGAATCTACTAATTGCATATATCAAAAGTCCCTTAGTGACCATAAGCCAAAAAGGATCAGAAAATATGATGGCACCCACGTAAACATAGCAAGTTATTATACAGATTCAAACATGGCAGAAACAGAATTATGAAGGCATGTAAATGAGCTTGTGCAACTCACTACAGAGCAATACATGACATGGCAAGGCACCCAACAGTAAGAAGACATGTTTGTGAAGCTAAGAATGGCAATATCAAGGTCATAGGGTGCATGGATCACTAGCAAAACACATGGGAACAAGTGAACTTAATGTAAACAGGCTGACAGCAACATTATGAAGCAACTTTGGAGCAAGATATGAACAAGCTACAGCAACCTATAAATGCAACCAGGGGCATGGATGGATAGAGGATGACATGTAGATCAAAACATGTTTATAGAATATCTCCAGATTATGCATAGAATGATTAGTAGCAACATGTTTATATAGCATCACGAAATAACAGATTCAGCCTAGCAAAACAGCAATAGCATGTACCCTACTAAACAAGCTCGATACACTCACCACAAGTCATTGCATGACAAGATAAGCATATCATCATCAAGAAGACATGTTTGTGTAACCAACCAAGGCAAGAACAAGTCCATAGCATGCAAGGATCAACTATAGCAAGCTTGGCCAAATTGAATAACACGTAAACAATCTGCCAGGAAACATTTTGAAGCAAAAGTAGAGCACGAAAATGACATGCTAGACTACTCCATAATTGCAACAAAGGGCATGAATGGATAGACAATAACCACATGTTCAAAACACCCTTACTGAAGTATCTCTAAATATGCATGGATCTCTCTGTAGCATCAAGTTTACATGACATTTAAATAACAACAGAACAGGGACTAAAACAGCAACATCACGATGCCTAGTTTGCATGCTTGTGCTAGTCACCACATTGATCACAAAAATACATGGTAAGCACCTCTATAAATAAGACATAGCCTAGTTCAAAACACCTGAAGACGTCAACCTCATAGGATGCACACATCAATCATGGCAAAAATGACAAAAGAGCTCATTCTGTTAACAGATAGCAGAAAACATTATTAAGCACTCTTACAATGATGATTCAGGCTTCAAGATGACCTCAAATGAATATGATGCAATGGAACGAAATGATGTACTCGTTGAGGCGAACAATTTGACATATTACACGCACAAAACGGAGCTACGGATGCAGAGACACGATGGCATGAACATGGCATGAAAATTACACAGAAACGGGGACTTAGTCATTTCTAAACTGCGACCGGGGCAGAGGATAGGGGGGTTGCTCACCCTGGGCTCGGCCCACGAAGAGGAAGCGGGCCGGGGTGGAGGCTGGATAGGGCGCTGGGCTGGGGGAGTCGGGCTGGACCGTGGCCCACGAGGCATGCGGGGCTGGAGGAGGCCCAGGACGGCGCCGAGCTCGTCGCGCGATCCCGGAGGCCGAGCAAGGCGGCGGCGCTGGCGGGGCTCCGGCGATGCAGGGGCGGGGACGAGG
>NC_041381.1:69439594-69507612 GCF_002162155.2 Triticum dicoccoides
TGGGCGACGCGGGGGCGCGGATAGGGCGGTGGAGGAGGACGGCGGTGCACGCGCGGGGGCGCGCCGGCGAGGTGCCACGGCGAGGCGCCCGGCTGGAGGCGGCGAACAGCGGCGACGGGCGGAGGCAGAGCGGATCGGGCCCGCGCGGGCCCCGGATGGGCTCTGCGGGCCGGCGGCGCGGTGGGGAGAGAGAGGGCGCGGGCCGGGACACGTGTTGGCCTGGGAGTGGAGGAGGGAGGCGGTGGCGTCCTATTGGACAGGGTGACGGGCGGACATGTCTGGGCGCGGACCGGACGTGTCCGGCGGCGCGCAGGGGAAGAGGCTAGGGTTTGATGTGCGCGAAAATTCGGGGGGAGGTCCAGTTTTATAGGTAGAGGGAGCTAGGTGAGTCCAAATGAGGAGCGGTTTTCGGCCACGTGATCGTGATCGAACGACCGAGAGCATGGAGGGGAGTTAGATGGTTTTGGGCCAGTTTGGAAGAGGTGTTGGGCTGCAAGGAGAGAGGGGCTTTACGGTTACCCGGTTAACCGTTGGGGTACCAAACGAACTTCAAATGGCACGAAACTTGACGGGCGGTCTACCGGTGCTATACCAAGGCCACTTGGCAAGCCTCGGTCCATTCCGAGAACGTTTAACACCCACTCACAACGAGAGACGAAAGGGGAACGCCGGAGGGCATAGGAGCGCCGGATTGCAAAACGGACAACGGGGAAAAGGCTCGGATGCATGAGACGAACACGTATGCAAAATGAAATGCACATGATGACATGATAAAATGCAACACGCAAGCAAATGACATGACAACAAAGACGAATAACTGGCAGACACCTGGCGCATCGGATCCGGGGCGTTACACCCGTGGCCGCGGCAGAGAGGCCTTTCGGCCCTCAACTCAAGCCGGACCCCGGCGCCGCTCCAAAAATACCAGAGCACAGGGAAACGCAACAGACCTGCGAGACGTATTGGAGGATAAGGCAAGGCAAACAAGATCGATCTACGGATTTCGTGGGCGCCCCATGTCACGTGACGATAACCGTCACGCCGGATACGATAAATACGGCCAGGCCGAACACAACAGACAAAGCTCATCCGAGCTACGTCGCGATATAGCCCAGTACAGGGGCACCGCACACCCACTATGCTTCACAGACAAAGTAATGGATCATCAAATCCCCGAGGGTTTTAAACCCGTAAACATCGAATCATATGATGGCACAACAGATCCCGCGGTATGGATCGAGGATTATCTCCTTCATATCCACATGGCCCGTGGTGATGATCTACACGCCATCAAATACCTCCCGCTCAAGCTTAAAGGACCAGGCCGGCATTGGCTTAACAGCCTGCCAGCAGAGTCAATTAGTTGCTGGGAGGACCTGGAATCCGCATTCCTTGACAACTTCCAGGGCACTTATGTGCGACCACCAGACGCCGATGACCTAAGCCACATAATCCAGCAGCCAGAGGAATCGGCCAGACAATTCTGGACACGGTTCCTAACCAAGACAAATCAAATAGTCGTCTGTCCGGACGCAGAGGCCCTTGCAGCCTTCAGGGACAACATCCGAGACGAATGGCTTGCCCGTCACCTAGGACAGGAAAAGCCGAAATCTATGGCAGCCCTCACGACACTCATGACCCGCTTTTGTGTGGGAGAAGACAGCTGGCTAGCTCATAGCAATAACATAACCAAGAGTCCTGGCAATTCGGATACCAAGGACAACAATAGCAGGTCACGTCGCAACAAGCACAAGCGCCGCATTAACAGCAACAATACTGAGGATACGGCAGTTAATGCCGGATTCAGAGGCTCTAAACCCGGTCAGTGGAAGAAGCCATTCAAAAGAAACCCTCCGGGCCCATCCAGTTTAGACCAGATACTCGATCGCTCGTGCCAGATACACGACACCCCCGAACAACCAGCCAACCACACCAACAGGGATTGTTGGGTGTTCAAGCAGGCAGGCAAGTTAAGTACCGAAACCAGAGACAAGGGGCTGCATAGCGATGACGAGGAGGAGCCTCGGCCGCCGAACAACAGAGGACAGAAGGGCTTCCCCCCGCAAGTGCGGACGGTGAACATGATATACGCAACCCATATCCCCAAAAGGGAGCGGAAGCGTGCTCTCAAGGACGTCGATGCGTTGGAGCCAGTCGCCCCAAAGTTCAACCCATGGTCCTCCTGCCCGATCACTTTTGATCGAAGGGACCACCCCACTAGCATTCGTCACGGCGGATTCGCCGCATTGGTCCTAGACCCAATCATTGACGGATTTCACCTCACCAGAGTCCTCATGGACGGCGGCAGCAGCCTGAACCTGCTTTATCAGGATACAATGCGAAAAATGGGTATAGACCCCTCAAGGATTAAACCCACAAAGACAACCTTTAAAGGCGTCATACCAGGTGTAGAAGCCAGCTGTACAGGCTCGGTTACACTCGAAGTGGTCTTCGGATCCCTGGATAATTTCTGAAGCGAAGAGTTAATCTTCGACATAGTCTCATTCCGCAGTGGCTATCACGCCTTGCTCGAACGAACCACATTCGCAAAATTCAATGCGGTGCCGCACTACGCATATCTCAAGCTCAAGATGCCAGGCCCTCACGGAGTCGTTACGGTCAATGGAAACACCGAACGCTCTCTCTGAACGGAGGAGCACACGGCGGCCCTGGCGGCGGAAGTACAAAGTAGCCTCTTAAGGCAATTCTCCAATCCGGGTGTTAAACGTCCGGACAATGTCAAGCGCGCCCGAAGTAACCTACAACAAAACTGGCTGGCACATTCCGATCAAGCATAGTAGTGCGGCCCCAACCCCAGCCCTCGCCAAATGGCGATAGCGGTACCATGCGTACATAATTACGCTCTGGAAATACCATGGGCATAAGGGGAGGGGCACAATCACGGCACGCCCAGAATGCGGCTCAACCGCACTAGGGGCTCCCTATTCTGGCATTTCCTTTTTTATATACTTTCAGGACCCAACTATTCAGAAGTCCTGTCCGGCAATACACTCGCCGAACGCACGAAGCAACAGCCAGGGAGACAACAAGCCATGTCAAATGTCCAGGTGGTCTCTATAACGAGCTAAATACCTGTTTTACTTAAAGTCTCGCAGCTTGCCCCTGGAGGGGGACATGTCAAATAATCCCATCTCTTGCTTTTCGCACTATTTGTATCGTTCTGCCTTCACAACAGCCCTTTTTAATAAACAATACATAGCTCTTATCTATTATTGTATTCATTTATTTTTATACAAATATGTTCAGTCATGACATTCTGCAACCGTACACTTTGGTACGGCTAATACACCAGGGGCTGAAGTACCCCATAACACGGTGTGAGAAGACCGAACACTCTCATGAGTGCGGCACCCTGAACTTATAGCACTATATGCATCGGCTCCGAATCATGTATTGGGTCAATAGTTGGGTTTGCCCGGCTCCCATGTTTTGGTACCTTACGTTCCACAATGTTGGCTAAGGTAGCGCTGGGAGAACTACTGCGATTGTGCCCCAGTTGAGCTAGGTTAACACCTCAGTAGAGAAAGCTAAAACTGACCATCATGATAGTGCGAGAGACCGGTCGCTGTTCGAGAGGTTTTTCGAGTCCCTAAAGACTTATGCCGCTTAGAGCGAGGAGCCGGATTTATCCGGCCTAGGCGTGGATAGCGCCCCGAGCTCGGTCTTCCGAATACTAGGGGCTTCGCCGAAATTTAAAATTATAGAATTCTATGGCTAAGTGAGAGTGATAAAGCATTATAAGTCCGATGGCCTGGTTCGTTGTGCTGAGCGCCTCCCTAGATGGACCCAAGAATGGGAACAAGAGCACTCAGGTTTATCCCGAACACCCCAGCACTCGTGGCATGGGGGTAGAAGCCGACGACTTGCATCTCTCAGATTTCATAAACGGCCGCACAAAAGGTAATATTTTAAATTCAAAAAGTGTTGCTTAGCGCATATGAACCAATTTTCAGCGCACATGATAAACACGAGCGAGTTTACTCAAAAATTACATCCCGGGTACATTCATTCGCTACAAGACGGGCACCCTTCAGGACGCCCTCATAATACATCTCGGGCCCGCGATGCTCCTTCCCCTCCAGTGGCCCATCCTTCACCAGCTTCTCAGCATCCAGCTTGCCCCAGTGCACTTTAGCACGGGCAAAAGCCCTACGGGCGCCCTTGATACACACGGAACGCTTGATGACTTCAAGCCGTGGACATGCATCCACCAGCCGCCGCACCAGCCCAAAGTAGCTCAAAGGCATGACCTCACCAGGCCACAGCCGGCCTATTAGGCCTTTATGGCCTGTTCGGCTGCCTTATGAAGCTCGACCAGCTGCTTCAGCTGGTCACTCAAGGGCACCGGGTGTCCGGCCTCAGCATACTGGGACCAGAATACCTTCTCCGTTGAGCTTCCTTCCTCGGCCCGGTAGAATGCGACGGCATCGGATACACTGCGGGGCAGATCTGCGAATGCTCCTGGAGAACTGTAACGCCCCGGATACGATGCGCCAGGTGTCCTTCAGTTATTCGATGTTGTAGCCATGTCATTTGCATGCGTGTTGCATTTTATCATGTCATCATGTGCATTGCATTGCATACGTGTTCGTCTCATGCATCTGAGCATTTTCCCCGTTGTCCATTTCGCGATCCGGCACTCCTATGTTCCCCGACGTCCCCTTTTGTCTCTTGTTGTGTGCGGGTGTTAAACTTTCTCGGAATGGCCCGAGGTTTGCCAAGCGGCCTTGGTATAGCACCGGTAGACCGCCTGTCAAGTTTTGTGCCATTTGGAGTCCGTTTGATACTCCAACGGTTAACCGCGTAGCTCGAAACCCCCATTTCTCTTTGCAGCCCAACACCCTTCCAAAGTGTCCTAAAACCCAGCAAACTCACCTCCATGCTCTCGGTCGTTCGATCACGATCGTGTGGGCAAAAACCGCACTCCATTTGGAGTCTCCTAACTCCCTCTACCTATAAATATGTGCTCTCCCCAAAAATCTCGCAGTCCAACCCTAGCCAAACTCCTCCCCACCGCCGGACATGTCCACCTCCGCACCGGACGCGTCCTCCGCCGCCTCCTCGCCCAATCCCGACGCACCACGTGTCCCCCGCGCCTCCTCTCTCTCCTCCCGCCGCCGCCGGCCCGCGAAGCCCATCTGGAGCCTGCGCCGGGCCGCGCCGGGCCCGGATCCGCCCGGAGCCGCCCGATCCCGCGCACCCGAGCGCGCGTGCTTGGCCTCCTGATCCAGCCCCTGCCGCCGGTCGTCTTCTCCGCCACTGCTCGCTGGAGCTCTGCCAGGATCTCGCCGGAGACCTCCAGCAGGCCAGGCCCCGCCTCCCCTTCCCTCGTGTCTCTCATTCTCCCGTTTGCTCTCTCCCTCGCTCAACTCTCTCTCCCTCACACAGCTCTCTCTCTCTCTCCTTGTTCCAGGAGCTTCCATGGCCGCCCCGATCTCCGCGCTCGCGCCGCCCCAAGCCGCCCCATCGTCGAGAATGGGTTGCCTCGCGCCCGATGTACTCGTTCACGGCCTCCCCGACCCTCGCCGGAGTCCCACGTCGCCCCACCACAGCTGTTGACTTCCGCCGGAATGGTTCTGTACGAGGGAAGCAGCCAACCCCGTCCTGACAGTTTTTTTCGTGAGGTGAAAAAAACCTGCTAAGTCCCCAAAATAATTACATTCTGGTGCTACCTTTGACCTGCCATAACTCCATGCATACTGCTCCATTTTGCATGCATAATATGTAAAAATGTTCACTGAGAGATGCTCTTCATTTCATTCCATTGCATCATGTTCATTTGAGTCCATCTTGATGCCTGAATCTTCATTGCAAGAGTGCTTCATAATGTTAGTTCCCGTTTCTTAACAGAACATGCTCATTTGCCATTTTTGCCATGTTTGATGTGTGCATCCTATGAGGTTGATGTCTACATGTGTTTTGAACTATGCCATGCCATCTTTAAAGTGGTGTATGCCATGTATTTTTGTGATCAATGTGGTGACTAGAACAAGCATGCAAACTAGGCTTCGTAATGTTGCTGATTTTAGTCCCTGTTCTGCTGTTATTTTGATGCCAAGTAAACTTGAGGCTACAGAGAGATACATGCATATTTTGAGATACTTCAGTAAGGATGTTTTGAACATATGGTTATGCTCTAGCCATACATGCCCCTGTTTGCAATTATGGAGTAGTCTAGCATGTCTTTTTCGTGCTCTACTTTTGCTACAAAATGTTTCCTGGCAGATTGTTTACATGTTATTCAATTTTGCCAAGGTTGTTGTAGTTGATCCTTGCATGCTATGAACTTGTTCTTGCCTTGGTTTGTTTCATAAACATGTCTTCTTGCTGATGATATGCTTATCTTGTCACGCAATGACTTGTGGTGAGTGAATCGAGCTTGTTAAGTAGGGTACTTGCTGTTACTGTTTTGCTAGGCTGAATCTGTTACTTTGTGATGCTATGTAAACCTGCTGCTACAAGTCATTCCATGCATAATCTGAAGATGTTCACTAAGGGTGTTTTGTTATACATGTCATGCTCTATCCATCCATGCCCCTGGTAGCATTTATAGCTTGCTGTAACTTGTTGTTATCTTGCTCCAAAGTTGCTAAATAATGTTGCTGTCAGCCTGTTAACATTAAGTTCAGTTGTTGCCATGATTGTTGCTAGTGATCCATGCACCCTATGAACTTGCTCTTGCCATGCTTAGCTTCACAAACATGTCTTATTACTGTTGTTTGCCTTGCCATGCCATGTATTGCTTTGTGGTGAGTGGTTCAAGCTCACAAACATGCCTTCATAATTCTGTTTCTGCCATATATGAATCTGTCATTATAACTTGCTATGTTCACATGGATGTCATCATATTTTCTGTTCCTTTTTGGCTCATGGTCAGTAAGGGACTTTTGTTCTATGCAATTAGTAGATTCATGCCATGCCTTTGTTTGCCATGATAAGTTCCTGTAACATGTTGTTTGATAGCTCTAAACATTGCAACCTGATGTTATTTTCTGCAAAGTCTGAACTGTTATTATTTGCAATCTTGTCATGTGTGTTTGAGTATGTTCTAGTGATTTCTAGAGATAGCTCAGTGTTCATGTTTTGTTATGCTTTACCTGTACATCATGTCCATGCCTTTTGTTATTATGTTGAGATGCTGTAGCATATTGTTTTGATGCTAGCAAGATGCCTAGTTGCTGTTTTGGACAGATTGTTGCTATAACTTGTTTCATGTGTGTGTTGAACCGTTGCTCCGTTTTGAGTGTGCTCTATATGAAACTTGCTTGATTTTGCATATAGTTTCATATTATCATATTGCATCCTTGTTTTGGTGTGTTTGCTTGATGTTTGGGTGCATTTTGCATCAATGCCATGTTTGACTTGTTTTGCTCATATCTTCTAGGCCGTAGCTCCGAACTAAATGAACTTTATATGTAACTTGACTAGAATCTCGTGTAGATCATCTTTGTGCATCTTAACTTGCTGTTTAACAACTTGAACATAAGGTTTATTCAGATCTGGACTAACTTCGAAATTTGCATATGAGGACTTACCGGTATTGTTATATGTTGTTCCCGGCCTCATTTAAACTTGCCTTGATGTGTTGCTCTTGTTTGCATCATCTCTTGCCATGAGTAGCTTCATGTAGTCTTGTCTTGCATAATGCTTGTTTGTGCATCATGCCTTGTTCATGTGTGGTGTGTTTACTATGTTGTGTGCTTCTTCTCGATAGTTCGTGTTTCGTTGTGATCGTGAGGATTCGTTTGTCTACGCTTGGTTCGTCTTCGTGGCTTCATCCGTTCGTCTTCTTCATGGACTCGTTCTTCTTCCTTGCGGGATTTCAGGCAAGATGACCGCTACCCTGGATCTCACTACTATCATTGCTATGCTAGTTGCTTCGTTCTATCGCTATGCTGCGCTACCTATCGCCTGTTTATCAAGCCTCCCAAATTGCCATGAACCTCTAACCTTTGACACCTTTCCTATGCAAACCGTTGCTTGGCTATGTTACCGCTTTGCTCAGCCCTCTTATAGCGTTGTTAGTTGCAGGTGAAGTTGAAGATTGCTCCATGGTGGACAGGATTATGTTGGGATATCACAATATCTCTTATATTATTAATGCATCTATATATTTGGTAAAGGGTGGAAGGCTCGGCCTTATGCCTGGTGTTTTGTTCCACTCTTGCCGCCCTAGTTTCCGTCATACCGGTGTTATGTTCCCGGATTTTGCGTTCCTTACGCGGTCGGGTGATTTATGGGACCCCCTTGACAGTTCGCTTTGAATAAAACTCCTCCAGCAAGGCCCAACATTGGTTTTACCATTTGCCTCACCACCACCTGTATTTCCCTTGGGAGTAATTAACCCAAGGGTCATCTTTATTACAGCCCCCCCGGACCAATGCTTGTCTAAGTGTTGGTCCGAACCAGAGCCACTTGCAGCGCCACCTCGGGGAAACTCGAGGTCTGGTTTTAGTTGTACGTAGTGTTCATCCGGTGTTGCCCTGAGAACGAGATATATGCAGCTCCTATCGGGATTGTCGGCGCATCGGGCGGTCTTGCTGGTCTTGTTTTACCATTGTCGAAATGTCTTGTAAACCGGGATTCCGAGTCTGATCGGGTCTTCCTGGGAGAAGGTATATCCTTCGTTGATCGCGAGAGCTTGTCATGGGCTAAGTTGGGACACCCCTGCAGGGTTTAAACTTTCGAAAGCCGTGCCCGCGGTTATGGGCAGATGGGAATTTGTTAATGTTTGGTTGTAGATAACTTGACACCAGATCCGAATTAAAATGCATCAAACGTGTGTGTAGCCGTGATGGTCTCTTTTCGGCGGAGTCCGGGAAGTGAATACGGTTTTGGGTTATGTTTGACGTAAGTAGGAGTTCAGGATCACTTCTTGATCATTGCTAGCTTCACGACCGTTCCGCTTGCTCTCTTCTCGCTCTTATTTGCGTATGTTAGCCACCATATATGCTTAGTCGCTGCTGCAACCTCACCACTTTACCCCTTCCTTTCCCTTTAAGCTTTGCTAGTCTTGATACCTATGGTAATGGGATTGCTGAGTCCTCGTGGCTCACAGATTACTACAACAACAGTTGCAGGTACATGTTATGCGATGATCATGATGTGAGAGCGATGCTTGCTTGTCTTGAGTTCTTCTTTTGCTTCTTCTTCGATCAGGGGATAGGTTCCAGGTCGGCAGCCTGGGCTAGCAGGGTGGATGTCGTTTGAGTTTCTGTTTGTTTTTCATCCGTAGTCGGATGGTGTTCTTATGTATTGAGATGTTGCATTCGTGTGGCATTGTATGCCTTTTGTATGTATCCACATCTATTATGTAATGTTGATGTAATGATATCCACCTTGCAAAAGCGTTTCGATATGCGGGTCTATCCTTGGTGGGACCTTCGAGTTCCTTTTGGATAGGGTCGCATATTGGGAGTGACAAGAACTCCGGATGTGGGTAAGTAACAGGCAATTTACTTTCACATGCTTGCTTTGCATAAAGAATGCCTTACCCGCCGCAATCTTTTTCATCGCCTCAATCTCCTGGAGGGCTTTTTGGGCTTCGGCCTTGGCAGATTTGGCGCTTTCAAGTGCCGAGGCAAGCTCGGACTCTCGAGTCCTCGAGTCAAGCTCTAACCTCTCATGTTTTTTCACAAGAGCGTCGAGCTCTTGCCGCACCTCCGCCACCTGCGCCTCTTGCTTCTCTCGCTCGGAGAGCTCCATGGCTGCATTGTCTTCGGCCTTGGAAAGCGCTTCCTTCAGGGTTGCCACCTCGGTTGTGGCCCCTGTAATATTCACGATTGGTCCTGTCATTATTTGCAACCAGGTATTTATATATACATTTACATATGGTACTATAAACCTTCTTTGTCCTCGAGCTGCTTCTTGGCACGGCCGAGCTCATTCTCGGACCGCTCGAGGCTCTGCTTCAATGCATCGACCTCCGCAGTCAGTGTGGCAGAGGTCAGCAGCGCAGCCTGCATTCGCATATTGACATATTTATATTAGACTCCTGCGTATATCTTTTTAGATTCTCAGTCCGGCTTTTCTTTCCGAACACCAAACCGAGCATCAGGGGCTACTGTCTATGTGATAACATTTTTATATGTTTTGAATACATACCTCAAAGCCTGTTAGCAGGCTGGTACTGGCTTCTGTCAGCCCGCTCTTGATGAACTGAACCTTCTGAATCACCGCACTCATAACAGTGCGACGCTCCTCGTCGATGGAGGCACTGTTAAGCACCTCCAGCCAATTGTCCGGCGTCTCCAGTTGGACGGAGGCTGCCGGCATCGTAGGCGTGCCCTTCTTGCGAAGGCGCCGCCTACCGGACTCTGGAACCGTTGATGGTTCCGGAGCGGTGTCCGGCCCAGGGCCGGACTTAGATCCCTCTGGGGCTTTACCCCCTTTGGGCCTGGAGTCCGAGAGGTCGCCTTGCGGTGCCTCCAGGACCACCTCCTCCTGGTTTAGTCCCTTTTGGGACTCCACCTCGACGGCGTCCGTAGGGAGAGGGGAGGAGGCCGTCGGAAGTGAAGCGCTATTCACATCCGACGATTCCAGGGAGCCGCTCGACGAATCACCGAGCTGAGCCTTGGGCGGACTGCATGATTGAATTCGGCGTTAGAAGGTACCATACAATAGAGGAGCGCCATAAGTTATTCTGGTATCCGGATACTTACGATTTTGCCAGGGGCTTGACCCTGGATGGCCATTCCTCCTTGCCATCTTCGGCATCGGAGGCGTAGTCCGGCAGAAGGGTCGTCCCCTTCTTGGACCCTCCAGCCTCCCCAGTTGGGGCGGCCTTCCTTTTCTTTCCTCCCCCCGATGGAGGGGGAGAGGCTTCTTCTTCTTCCTCCTCCTCATCCTCAGAGGCGGAGGGTGCTTCGGGGTTGTCAGGCAATGAATCCGACACCACCAGGCGCCGGGAACTCTTTCGAGTCCCCGTGGCCTTCTTCTTGGCCTTCTTCTCCGGCACCACGTGAGGTGCCGGAACCAGCAGCTTCGTCAAGCGTGCGTCTGCTGGGCCTTTGGGCAAAGTGGCCGGACAGTCAAACTGTCCGGATGTCCTCTTCCAGTCCTGTCAGAGGAGCAGGAGTTTAGATCCTACATGGAATCAAACTATGAAAATCAAGTGTCCCGTGGAGGACTAAAAGCAAGCTTACTTCGGTGGCTTGGCGCTTGGCACAGAATCCGTGATCCTCGGTGATGGGAGGGGAGAACTCGGAGCTCTTGAATAGCACCTTCCAGGGGTCCTCGTGCTTTGCGTCGAAGAGCCGGGACAAAGTCTGGTGCTGGGCTGGGTCGAACTCCCACAAGTTGAAGGCCCGTCGTTGACACGGGAGGATCCGGCGGAAGAGCATGACCTGGGCTATGTTGACAAGCTTTACCCTCTTGTTCACCAGGTCTCGGACGCAGGTTTGGAGTCCGGTCACCTCTTCCGGACTACCCCAAAATAGGCCCGTCCCTTTCCAAGATGTGAGCCGTGTGGGGATGCCAGATCGGAATTCGGGGGCTGCTGTCCATTCAGGGTCACGCAGCTCGGTGATATAGAACCACCCCGATTGCCACCGTTTGATGGTCTCTACGAAGGCGCCCTCGAGCCATGTAACATTGGTTATCTTGCCCACCATGGCGCCTCCGCACTCCGCTTGGCGGCCACCCACGACCTTCGGCTTGACGCTGAAGATTTTCAGCCATAGGCCAAAGTGAGGCTGGATGCGGAGGAAGGCCTCACACACGACGATGAACGTCGAGATGTTGAGGATGAAGTTCGGGGCCAGATCGTGGAAGTCCAGGCCATAGTAGAACATGAGCCCCCGGACGAACGGGTGAAGAGGAAAGCCCAATCCGCGGAGGAAATGGGGGAGAAATACGACCCTCTCATGGGGCCTAGGGATGGGGATGAGTTGTCCCTCATCTAGAAGCCGGTGCGCGATGTCGTTAGACAAGTATCCGGCCTTCCTCAAGTTTTTGATTTGCCCCTCCGTGACGGAGGAGGCCATCCATCTACCTCCCGCTCCGGACATGATTGGAGAAGGTTGAGGTGGGAAGTGCGGACTTGGGTGCTGGAGCTCGAGTGCGCAGGAATGGATAAGCAAAGGAGGAAGAAGGCGTAAATGGAAAGGGTGGATCCTTATCCCCTTATATGGGCGGCCGAAACTATGAGCCCCCACCAGCCTAATAAAACTCGCTTATCTCCCAAGCGCCGCGGTTAAATGGTGCGGTTGGGTTACCCGCGCCCGTATTGATGAGAATCCCAGAATAAGGGGACACGATCTCTACTTTGACAAGACATGCCAAGGAAACCGCCTCGCTAAACGCGCTGAGGTGGAACAGTAAAACGATTCAAATAAAGGCTTGGCCGTGGCGTGATGTCACGCTGCGGAATACGTCAGTAGATTAGATTTGTGCAGATATTATTCTCTCTACGGTGGTATGTGGAACTTATTTTGCAGAGTCGGACACTATCCTTGTGTTCAACATCTTCTATGAAGTATTCGGAGGAGGAACCCGCCTTGCAATGCCGAAGACAATTTGTGCACCGGACTCGTCGTCATTGAAGCTTGGTTCAGGGGCTACTGAGGGAGTCCTGGATTAGGGGGTGTCCGGATGGCCGGACTATGACCTTTGGCCGGACTCCCGGATTATGAAGATACAAGATTGAAGACTTCGTCCCATGTCCGGATAGGACTTTCCTTGGCGTGGAAGGCAAGCTTGGCGATTCGATATGAAGATCTCCTCCCATTGTAACCGACTCTGTGTAACCCTATCCCTCTTTGGTGTCTATATAAACCGGAGAGTTTTAGTCCGTAGGACAAACAACAATCATACCATAGGCTAGCTTCTAGGGTTTAGCCTCTCTGATCTCGTGGTAGATCAAATCTTGTACTACCCATATCATCAATATTAATCAAGCAGGAGTAGGGTTTTACCTCCATCGAGAGGGCCCGAACCTAGGTAAAAACATCGTGTCCCTTGTCTCCTGTTACCATCCGCCTAGACGCACAGTTCGGGACCCCCTACCCGAGATCCACCGGTTTTGACACCGACAGTGACCATGGTCGATGGTGGCCTGAACAAAGGCCTCATAGAAACAATCGATGGTATCCATCGGTCCTCCCAAACGGAGGTAGAAGCTCCATCACCAATGCGCTTGACAAGACCAGCACTAAGAGCTACATGTCCAGCGATGATGGCCCTCCAGATGGCTGATGCAGATTTTGGTGTTGTTGCTTGCATAAAATCACAGTCCGGGAAATACCTTCCCTTCATTACTCTGGTATAGAGAGCGTCAGTGTTTGTTAGGAACCTCCAACCGTGCTTCCCGAGAAGCGCTAAGTTAAACTACTGTAGGTCCCGTAAACCCATTCCCCCCTTAATCTTTGGTGTAGCAAGTTTGTCCCAATCGATCCAATGAAGAGAACATCGATCCACAGAACTCCCCCACCAGAATTTTGCCATGCTCGAGGTTAGATTCTTGCACACTTTTTTGGTCAATAGAAAACAGGACATGCTGAAAGTCGAAATAGCTTGTACAATTGATTTGATCAAAGTCTCCCTTCCTACACAGGCAAATAACCATTCAGACCAGCCCTGCATCTTTCCCCTCGCCCGATCGCCAATGTGTTCAAAAGTTCCACTTGTAATTCTTCCAATGGCAGTGGGCAGACCAAGATATCGTTCAGAAAAAGCTTCTGACTGGACGTTCAAAAGTTGTTTGAGACTTCCTCTTAAGGCCGCGGGTATATTAGGACTGAAGTAGATGGCACTTTTTGCTCTATTAACACACTGGTCAGAGGCCTCACCATAGATTCTGAGGATGTCATTCAAACAAGATGCACTTTTCGTTGTTGCCTGGATGAAGATCAAGCTATCATCTGCGAATAGAAGATGACTTAGCCATGGGGCTCAGAATCCCATTCGTATTCCCCGGTCAATATGATTGCCATAATACTTCAGCAGGGACGAAAATCCTTCGGCGCAGAGCAAAAAAAGGTATGGTAATCAGGATAAATCATGGTAAGCTATTGTGGTATACGGACATGCTGATCATGTCATTACCCCTTCATTTCTTGATGAGCGTACCTTAAAAATTAACTCTTCTACTCTTACTCTTCTCATTGGTGGTGATTTTAACATTTTGCGTGCTCTGTCTAATAAGAATAATCCCAATTTCTCTTGGGCTAGGGTTGATGCTTTCAATGACTTTATCCACTTTACTACTATCTGAGAGATTTCTCGGGTAGGTGCTTGTTATACTTGGTCTAATCACCATATGGACCCCATTTGTTGTGTGCTCGACATGGTTTTTGTTTTGCACTCTTGGGATGCTCTTTTCCCTTATTCCTGTCTCATTGTTATGCCCACATTGGCTCAGATCACACTCCTCTTCTGTTGGGGTCAGGTTTTAGGTCATGTCGTTCTATCTCTAGGTTTAGATTTGATGAACCCTAGCTCCCTGTTGATGGCTTTGTGCCGCTAATATCTCATAAAATTATGAACCTTCTCTCCTCTTCTTTTAGATCTTTTGGCCTCATCGATGATTGGCGTTTATGTTCCCAAAACTTGCGTAGATTTTTGGAAGGCTTGGGACCAAATCATGTGGTTCAGTTCCGGTGCCATAAGGTTGTGCTCAATGGTAAAATTAAAGATCTGCATTCCATTGCAGACTCCTTTGGCCTCGCCGACGATGGCTAGTATTAGCGGTGTGCCCTGCAGGTTGCCCTGATGGACTTTCGCCGCAGGGAAATGTTTTACTAGTAACAACGCGGTCACCTGACCTAGACCCTTAAAGGTGATCCCTTGATGGCCTAATTATTTGCAATTGCTAATGGTAGGCATCAGCTCTGCTCTATTGTGACAGCTTGGATTTTGCCTTCTCTCTTTTTTTTCGGACTTTATTTGCCCTTGCTTTGGATTTGAGTTTGTGGAATCAATTCAAATGGACTTAGCACTTGGTCATTCCCTTGACTTTCACCCAAGTGACCCATCTACCTTTCATTCAACCTTATTTCTCTAAAAAATCCCAAAATGCCCCAATGAATATTTTTCATAAAAGAAAATTATTCAAATTCTCTTTTGAAACTCATTTCAGAAACTAGTGCTCCAAAGCAACCCTCATTTTTATTGCTCCAAAAATCCTGAGATAATTCCTAAATATTCTTTGAACCTTGGCCCACCTCCCTGAGCAAAAATATTGCATGACTTTTTGGAATATTTTTGCTACAGAAAATCATTTCACTTCTGGCCCAAAAATGCACTTTGTATAGCAAGTGTATTTTTCTTTGATCCAATGGAGCTGGTTTTTCTTGAGCCTCATTACCCTCTGAAGAAAAGCTTAACCCCAGGAGATCAGCCCTAATGACCTTATAGAAGCCCTCCAAACTTGGCGACCAAGTTTCTGACCAGAAACTTGACACAAGCTTAAGTCATATCTGGTCGGCCTGGCTTTGAGTTCTCAGCTTTCCTAGACCTAACACTGCATGAACAATAGCCTAGACAAGGTTTGGCCGAGCATGGACATTGTTTTGACCATCCCAGCATGGTGACCATGTGAGGGCACAGGCTCTGGCATGCGTTCGACGCGCTCTGCGTCACGCCAGTGCCTCTGTTCGGTGCATGCTCGAGCCAGAGCTCGCCGACGACTGCCGCACCGCGCCACCAGCCTCGACTCATCACCCAAGACCCCTCCCTGGCGCTCACCAATGCCGGAGACACCACAACAAGCACGAGCACGTCGCGGCTAAAAGCCACAGTGCGCCCGTGCCCCTATCTTCTTCTCCCCCTGCTTCCTGTGCTCGTCCGCAAACATGGACAACCCCCGCGTGATTGCTGAGCTCTTTCCCCCTCTCTGGCACCCTTCATCATTGCTTGCCGGCTTCCAGAGAACTCCGGAGGCACCACGTATCCTCCTCCTCCTTTGGCTATATATAGAGCCCCTCCCTCCGCTCCGAAGCCTCACACCTCACCTCTCAACCACCACGACCCCGTAGCTTAGCGGCAGCCCGGCCAGGCAGGTCTTGAAGGAAATATGCCCTAGAGGCAATAATAAAGTTATTATTTATTTCCTTATTTCATGATAAATGTTTATTATTCATGCTAGAATTGTATTAACCAGAAACATAATACATGTGAAAATACATAGACAAACATAGTGTCACTAGTATGCCTCTACCTGACTAGCTCGTGAATCAAAGATGGTTAAGTTTCCTAGCCATGGACAAAAGAGTTGTCATTTGATTAACGGGATCACATCATTAGGAGAATGATGTGATTGACATGACCCATTCCATTAGCTTAGCACTTGATCGTTTAGTATGTTGCTATTGCTTTCTTCATGACTTATACAAAGTTCCTGCAACTATGAGATTGTGCAACTCCCGTTTACCGGAGGAACACTTTGTGTGCTACCAAACGTCACAACGTAATTGGGTGATTATAAAGGTGCTCTACATGTGTCTCGAAAGGTACATGTTGAGTTGGCATAATTCGAGATTAGGTTTTGTCACTCCGATTGTCGGAGAGGTATCTTTGGGCCCTCTCAGTAATACTCATCACCTAAGCCTTGCAAGCATTGTAACTAATGAGTTAGTTATGAAATGATGTATTACGGAACGAGTAAAGAGACTTACCGGTAACGAGATTGAACTAGGTATTGGATACCGACGATCGAATCTCGGGCAAGTAACATACCGATGACAAAGGGAACAATGTATGTTGTTATGCGGTTTGACCGATAAAGATCTTCGTAGAATATGTAGGAACCAATATGAACATCCAGGTTCCGCTATTGGTTATTGACCGAGAATAGTTTTAGGTCATGTCTACATAGTTCTCGAACCTGTAGGGTCTGCATGCTTAACGTTACGATGACAATTTTATTATGACTTTATAAGTTTTGATGTACCAAAGGTTGTTCGGAGTACTGGATGTGATCACGGACATGACGAGGAGTCTCGAAATGGTCGAGACATAAAGATTGATATATTGGACGGATATATTTGGACACCGGAAAGGTTCCGGATGAGATTGGGACTATACCGGAGTTCCGGGAGGTTACCGGAACCCCCCGGTAAGTATATGGGCCTTATTGGGCCTTAGTGGAAGGGAGGGAGAAGGACCAAAGGAGGGGGCGCGCCCCCCAAGCCCAATCCGAATTGGGAGGGGGGCCGGCCCCCCCTTTCCTTCTTCTCTCCCCTCTCTTCCTTCCCTCTCCTACTCCTAATAGGAAAGGGGGGCCAAACCTACTTGGAGTAGGTTTGCCCCCCCTAGGGCGCGCCTCCCCTCTTGGCCGGCCCCCTCCTCCTCTCCCCCTTTATATATGGAGGAGGGGGGCACCCCATAGACACATAAGTTGATCTACGGATCGTTCCTTAGCCGTGTGCGATGCCCCCCTCCACCATATTCCACCTCAGTCATATCGTCGCGGAGTTTAGGCGAAGCCCTGCACCGGTAGAACATCATCATCGTCACCACGCCGTCGTGATGACGGAACTCATCTCCGACGCTTTGCTGGATTGGAGCCCGGGGAACGTCATCGAGCTGAATGTGTGCTGAACACGAAGGTGCCGTACGTTCGGTGCTTGGATCGGTCGAATCGTGAAGACGTACGACTACATCAACCGCATTGTCATAACGCTTCCGCTTACGGTCTACGAGGGTACATGGACAATACTCTCCCCTCTCGTTGCTATACCATCACCATGATCTTGCGTGTGTGTAGGAATTTTTTTGAAATTACTACGTTCCCCAACAGTGGCATCCGAGCCTAGGTTTTATGCGTTGATGTTATATGCACGAGTAGAACACAAGTGAGTTGTGGGCGATACAAGTCATACTGCTTACCAGCATGTCATACTTCGGTTTGGCGGTATTGTTGGATGAAGCGGCCCGGACCGACATTACGCGTACGCTTACGCGAGACTGGTTTTACCGCCGTGCTTTGCACACAGGTGACTAGCGGGTGTCAGTTTCTCCAACTTTAGTTGAACCGAGTGTGGCTACGCCCGGTCCTTGAGAAGGTTAAAACAGCACCAACTTGACGAACTATCGTTGTGGTTTTGATGCGTAGGTAAGAACGGTTCTTGCTCAGCCCGTAGCAGCCACGTAAAACTTGCAACAACAAAGTAGAGGACGTCTAACTTGTTTTTGCAGGGCATGTTGTGATGTGATATGGCCAAGACGTGATGCTATATTTTATTGTATGAAATGATCATGTTTTGTAACCGAAGTTATCGGCAACTGGCAGGAGCCATATGGTTGTCGCTTTATTGTATGAAATGAAAACGCCCCGTAATTGCTTTACTTTATCACTAAGCAGTAGCAATAGTCGTAGAAGCATAAGATTGGCGAGACGACAACGATGCTACGATGGAGATCAAGGTGTCGCGCCGGTGACGATGGTGATCATGACGGTGCTTCGAAGATGGAGATCACAAGCACAAGATGATGATGGCCATATCATATCACTTATATTGATTGCATGTGATGTTTATCTTTTATGCATCTTATCTTGCTTTGATTGACGGTAGCATTTTAAGATGATCTCTCACTAATTATCAGGAAGTGTTCTCCCTGAGTATGCACCGTTGCTAAAGTTCGTCGTGCCCAGACACCACATGATGATCGGGTGTGATAAGCTCTACGTCCATCTACAACGGGTGCAAGCCAGTTTTGCACACGCAGAATACTCGGGTTAAACTTGACGAGCCTAGCATATGCAGATATGGCCTCGGAACACGGAGACCGAAAGGTCGAGCGTGAATCATATAGTAGATATGATCACCATAGTGATGTTCACCATTGAAAACTACTCCATCTCACGTGATGATCGGTTATGGTTTAGTTGATTTGGATCACGTGATCACTTAGAGGATTAGAGGGATGTCTTTATAAGTGGGAGTTCTTAAGTAATATGATTAATTGAACTTAAATTTATCATGAACTTAGTCCTGGTAGTATTTTGCAAATTATGTTGTAGATCAATAGCTTGCGTTGTTGCTTTCATATGTTTATTTTGATATGTTCCTAGAGAAAATTGTGTTGAAAAATGTTAGTAACAATGATGTGGATTGGATCCGTGATTTGAGGTTTATCCTCATTGCTGCACAGAAGAATTATGTTCTTGATGCACCGCTAGGTGACAGACCTATTGCAGGAGCATATGTAGACGTTATGAATGTTTGGCTAGCTCAATATGATGACTACTTGATAGTTTAGTGCACCATGCTTAACGGCTTAGAATCGAGACTTCAAAGACGTTTTGAACGTCATGGACCATATGAGATGTTCCAGGAGTTGAAGTTAATATTTCAAGCAAATACCCGAGTTGAGAGATATGAAGTCTCCAACAAGTTCTATAGCTAAAAGATGGAGGAGAATCGCTCAACTAGTGAGCATGTGCTCAGATTGTCTGGGTACTACAATCGCTTGAATCAAGTGGGAGTTAATCTTCCTGATAAGATAGTGATTAACAAAATTCTCTAGTCACCATCACCAAGTTACTGGAACTTTGTAATGAACTATAATGCAAGGGATGACGAAAACGATTCCCGAGCTCTTCGTGATGTTGAAATCGACAAAGGTAGAAATCAAGAAAGAGCATCAAGTGTTGATGATTGACAAGACCACTAGTTTCAAGAAAAGGGCAAAGGGAAAGAAAGGGAAACTTCAAGTAGAATGGCAAACAAGTTGTCACTCCCGTGAAGAAGACCAAAGCTGGACCAAAGCCTGAAACTGAGTGCTTACACTGCAAAGGAAATGGTCACTGGAAGCGGAAATGCCCTGAATATTTGGTGGATAAGAAGGATGGCAAAGTGAACAAGGGTATATTTGATATACAAGTTATTGATGTGTGCTTTACTAGTGTTTATAGTAACCCCTGAGTATTTGATACTTGTTCGGTTGCTAAGATTAGTAACTCGAAACATGAGTTACATAATAAACAGAGACTAGTTGAGGGGAAGTGACGATGAGTGTTGGAAATAGTTCCAAGATTGATATGATCATCATCACACACTCCCTATATTTTCAAGATTTGTGTTAAACCTAAATAAATGTTATTTAGCGTTTGCGTTGAGCATGAATATGATTTGATCATGTTTATTGCGATACGGTTATTCATTTGAAGTTAAAGAATAATTGTTATTCTGTTTACATGAATAAGACCTTTGATACACCCAATGAAAATAGTTTGTCGGATCTCGATCGTAGTGATGCACATATTCATAATATTGAAACCAAAAGATGCAAAGTTAATAATGATAGTGCAACTTATTTGTGGCACTGCAGTTTAGGTCATATTGGTGTAAAGCGCATGAAGAAACTCCATGCTAATGGGATTTTGGAATCACTTGATTATGAATCACTTGATGCTTGCGAACCATGCCTTATGGGCAAGATGACTAAAGACTCCGTTCTCCGGAACAATAGAGCGAGCAACTGACTTATTGGAAATAATACATACTGATGTATGCGATCCGATGAGTGTTGAGGCTCGTGGCAAGTATCATTATTTTCTGACCTTCAAAGATGATTTGAGCAGATATGGGTATATCTACTTAATGAAACATAAGTCTGAAACGTTTGAAAAGTTCAAAGAATTTCAGAGTGAAGTTGAAAATCATCGTAACAAGAAAATAAAATTTCTACGATCTGATCGTGGAGGAGAATATTTGAGTTACGAGTTTGGTCTACATTTGAAACAATGCAGAATAGTTTCGCAACTCACGCCACCCGGAACACCACAACGCAATGGTGTGTCCGAACGTCATAACTGTACTTTATTGGATATTGTACAATCTATGATGTTTCTTACCGATTTACCACTATCGTTTTGGGGTCATGCATTAAAGACAGCTGCATTCACATTAAAAAGGGGCACCACCTAAGTCCGTTGAGATGACACAATATGAACTGTGGTTTGGCAAGAAACCAAAGTTGTCGTTTCTTAAAGTTTGGGGTTGCGATGCTTATGTGAAAATTTTCATCCTGATAAGCTCAAACCCAAATCGGAGAAATGTGTCTTCATAGGATACCCAAAGGAGAAAGTTGGGTACACCTTCTATCACAGATCCGAAGGCAAGACATTCGTTGCTAAGAATGGATCCTTTCTAGAGAAGGAGTTTCTCTCGAAAGAAGTGAGTGGGAGGAAAGTAGAACTTGATGAGGTAATTGTACCTGCTCCCTTATTTGAAAGTAGTTCATCACAGAAATCTGTTCCTGTGACTACTACACCAATTAGTGAGGAAGTTAATGATGATGATCATGGAACTTCAGATTAAGTTACTACAGAACCTCGTAGGTCTTCCAGAGTAAGATCCGCACCAGAGTGGTACGGTAATCATGTTCTGGAAGTTATGTTACTAGATCATGACAAACCTACGAACTATGAAGAAGCGATGGTGAGCCCAGATTCCGCAAAATGGCTTGAGGCCATGAGATCTGAGATAAGATCCATGTATGAAAACAAAGTATGGACTTTGATTGACTTGCCCAATGATCGGCTAGACATTGAGATTAAATGGATCTTCAAGAGGAAGACGGACGCTGATAGTGTTACTATATACAAAGCTAGAATTGTCGCAAAAGGTTTTCGACAAGTTCAAGGTGTTGACTACGATGAGAGTTTTTCACTCGTATCTATGCTTAAGTCTGTCTGAATCATGTTAGCAATTGCCACATTTTATGAAATCTGGCAAATGGATGTCAAAACTGCATTCTTTAATGGATTTTTAAGGAGAGTTGTATATGATGCAACCAGAAGGTTTTGTCGATCCGAAAGGTGCTAACAAAATGTGCAAGCTCCAGCGATCCATCAATGGACTGGTGCAAGCATCTCGGAGTTGGAATATATGCTTTGATAAGTTGATCAAAGCATATAGTTTTAATACAGACTTGCGGTGAAGCCTGTATTTACAAGAAAGTGAGTGGGAGCACTACAACATTTCTGATAAGTATATGTGAATGACATATTGTTGATCGGAAATAATGTAGAATTTTTTTGGAAAGCATAAAGGAGTGTTTGAAAGGAGTTTTTCAAAGAAAGACCTCGGTAAAGCTATTTACATATTGAGGATCAAGATCTATTGAGATAGGTCAAGACGCTTGATAAGGTTTTTTCAATGAGTATATACCTTGATAAAATTTTGAAATAGTTCAAAATAGAACAGTCAAAGAAGGAGTTCTTGCCTGTGATGCAAAGATATGAAGTTGAGTAAGACTCAAGACCCGACCATGGCAGAAAATAGAAAGAGAATGAAAAGTCATTCCCTATGCCTCAGTCATAGGTTCTATAAAGTATGCTATGCTGTGAACCAGACCTATTGTATACCTTGCTCTGAGTTTGACTAAGGAATACAATTTTGATCTAATAGTAGATCACTAGACAACGGTCAAGAATATCCTTAGTAAGGACTAAGGAAATATTTCTCGATTATGGAGGTGATGAAAGAGCCCGTCGTAAAGAGTTACATCGGTGCAAGCTTTCACACCAATCCAGATGACTCTAAGTCTCAATCTGGATACATACTAAAAGTGGGAGCAATTAGCTAGAGTAGCTCCGTGCAGAGCATTGTAGACATAGAATATTTGCAAAAGACAGATGGCTCTGAATGTGACAGACCCGTTGACTAAAGTTCTCTCACGAGCAAAACATGATCATACCTTAGTACTCTTTGGGTGTTAATCACATAGCGATGTGAACTAGATTATTGACTCTAGTAAACCCTTTGGGCGTTGATCACATGACGATGTGAACTATGGGTATTAATCACATACAGATGTGAATATTGGTGTTAAATCACATGGTGATGTGAACTAGATTATTGAATCTAGTGCAAGTGGGAGACTGAAGGAAATATGCCCTAGAGGCAATAATAAAGTTATTATTTATTTCCTTATTTCATGATAAATGTTTATTATTCATGCTAGAATTGTATTAACCGGAAACATAATACATGCGTGAATACATAGACAAACATAGTGTCACTAGTATGCCTCTACCTGACTAGCTCGTGAATCAAAGATGGTTAAGTTTCCTAGCCATGGACAAAAGATTTGTCATTTGATTAACGGGATCACATCATTAGGAGAATGATGTGATTGACATGACCCATTCCGTTAGCTTAGCACTTGATCGTTTAGTATGTTGCTATTGCTTTCTTCATGACTTATACAAAGTTCCTGCAACTATGAGATTGTGCAACTCCCATTTACCGGAGGAACACTTTGTGTGCTACCAAACGTCACAATGTAATTGGGTGATTATAAAGGTGCTCTACAGGTGTCTCCAACGATACATGTTGAGTTGGCATAATTCGAGATTAGGTTTTGTCACTCCGATTGTCGGAGAGGTATCTTTGGGCCCTCTCAGTAATACTCATCACCTAAGCCTTGCAAGCATTGTAAGTAATGAGTTAGTTATGAAATGATGTATTACGGAACGAGTAAAGAGACTTACCGGTAACGAGATTGAACTAGGTATTGGATACCTATGATCGAATCTCGGGCAAGTAACATACCGATGACAAAGGGAACAACGTATGTTGTTATGCGGTTTGACCAATAAAGATCTTCGTATAATATGTAGGAACCAATATGAACATCCAGGTTCCGCTATTGGTTATTGACCGAGAATAGTTTTAGGTCATGTCTACATAGTTCTCGAACCCGTAGGGTCCACACACTTAACGTTACGATGACAGTTTTATTATGAGTTTATAAGTTTTGATGTACTGAAGGTTGTTCGGAGTACCAGATGTGATCACGGACATGACAAGGAGTCTCGAAATGGTTGAGACATAAAGATTGATATATTGGACGGATATATTTGGACACCGGAAAGGTTCCGGATGAGATTGGGACTATACCGGAGTTCCGGGAGGTTACCGGAACCCCCCGATAAGTATATGGGCCTTATTGGGCCTTAGTGGAAGGGAGGGAGAAGGAGCAAAGGAGGGGGCGCCCCCCCAAGCCCAATCCGAATTGGGAGGGGGGCCGGCCCCCCCTTTCCTTCTTCTCTCCCCTCTCTTCCTTCCCTCTCCTACTCCTAATAGGAAAGGGGGGCCAAACCTACTTGGAGTAGGTTTGCCCCCCTAGGGCGCGCCTCCCCTCTTGGCCGGCCCCCTCCTCCTCTCCCCCTTTATATACGGAGGAGGGGGGCACCCCATAGACACATAAGTTGATCTACGGATCATTCCTTAGCCGTGTGCGGTGCCCCCTCCACCATATTCCACCTCGGTCATATCGTCGCGGAGTTTAGGCGAAGCCCTGCGCCGGTAGAACATCATCATCGTCACAACGCCGTCGTGCTGACGGAACTCATCTCCGACGCTTTGCTGGATTGGAGCCTGGGGATCGTCATCGAGCTGAACGTGTGCTGAACACGGAGGTGCCGTACGTTCGGTGCTTGGATCAGTCGAATCGTGAAGACGTACGGCTACATCAACCGCGTTGTCATAACGCTTCCGCTTACGGTCTACGAGGGTACGTGGACAATACTCTCCCCTCTCGTTGCTATACCATCACCATGATCTTGCGTGTGCGTAGGAATTTTTTTGAAATTACTACGTTCCCCAACAGGTCTCTGGCCGCCGTCCCCGACCAGAGCTCACCAGCAACCCCCGCAACCCCTCTACCCTGTTCCAGAGACCCTCGAGCTCAACCAACCCCGCGGGCGCATCATTGGAGGTCCACTGGTGTTGCCTGGAAGCATTGGAGCCCCTGGAGTCGCCCCTTGCCGTTGCCTTCTTCCTCTCCAACAAGTCCCAACCGCAACCGCCGCTCGTGGGCTTGATTGCGAGCAGCTCTGGCCATCCCCCAACGAGCCACGGGTACAGGCAGGTGCGCCGTGACCCCCACTCCACTTCTATCCCTCTGGAATCGCCCAAGAACCCTTCCTCGCCGGCATGAGCTTCGACGGAGCACCGCTGTGCTCTGTATCTCTTCCCCCCTCTCTCTCCTGATCGATGAGGCCCGCTGTCAGCCTCTCCACTTGCGCTCGAAGCAGTACGAGTGGAGACGTATTCTATGTTTACGCCATCGATGTCACCCCCCAGGTTTTCTGTTTAATTCAATTAAATTCAAAAATTTGACCATAACTTTGACTAGTGATAACTTTTAACCTATAAGTCCAAATGAGTTGATTCTTTTTGTATCGTGTTTGTTTTAAAGAGATCTAGTAGCACACAAAAGTGTGGATTTTTCCTTGCTTTCTAGAATTTCTGGTGATTTTCAGCATGGTTCTTGATATTTTGTTTTGTGGTTCTTAAATATTTTTAGAGGGAGAGACTTGTCTTGAAGATAACTAGGAGGAGTGTGAACCTCCTCTGCACTAAGGCAAGCCACACCAACATTTGGATGGTGTCATTTCAATATCTATGAATTTCCTACTTGAATATGAGCTATTTTTCATGCATTTAAATTAGTTAAATAAATATGGTTTGATGCTAGTTACTTTGTCATGCTCGAAATGCTTGCTTAAGTTACTAGTTGAATGCGTGAGCTAGTTTGGTCAAGTAGAACAAAGTTTTAACTTAAATGCTTTGAGGAGTAACAGTAGTTTCTTTTTGATAATTGGGTTTTCATATAAATTATGAGTTAATCAAAATGATGCATGATAATAACAAGTGAAGTAGAACCAGTAAAGTTTGATATGAGTAGTGCAAGAAAAGCATGTTTGATGATGTTGATCCGTTCATGTGAGTTGTATGCTTTGCATGTCGAATAGTTGCATGATCATGGCATTGGATGACTTGGGGTGATTTTATTTTCAAGTTAAACCTGATAATAATCCAACTTGAATATAATGTTGATCAAGTCATGGTGCCACTGAATCGGGTTTTCCTCAGTGCGACCACATTTACCTTTATGGGGAGGTCTTGATTCGGTCCTTGTCACTCCTCTTGCCGGTGCCTCCAATGAGGGAAGGTTATGGGCGTGCGGTACCCTGGCCCGGTAAGCAGACATAACCTTGTGTGCCCGTTTGTTTTTATGGTACCTTGTCACCGTTTGGGACTGTTTTTGCCACGATGGTGGTTGTTGATGCCTTTGGTAGGCACGGGGCCACCCATGACTTAGCCATGAGAGTGAGTTGGTCGGAGTGGCTGGGAGAGTATCATGGCAAGGGAAGGGTTTCATCGGAATACCGTTGGTCCACCCGAATGGGATGCCGAGGCCAAGGATTCCGTGGTGTGGGTAAAGTGTGCTACCTCTGCAGAGTGTATTAAATCTATTGATAGCCGCATCCTCGGTTACGGACACAACTCGGGAGTAAGTCACACCATGGATCAACATTTATAAGTAATCCTGCACACTAAAGATTTATTGTTGGCACTGGTTTTGTGATGATTTGTGGGATCATGAGACGATCGTGAGTGACTGACTTCAGTTGTGATCCGGGTATGATCACCATTCGGTTACAAGGTAACCCGTGTGGTAAGCAAGTCCGAGGGACTCGGTGCACAAGTTGGTTTCACCGCATTAGTAGCATTACTTGCATTGCATTAACCTGAATAATTGTCATGATATCGTTTGTCATTATGCTTATGTTCATTGTGAGCTTGCAAAAACATTCAATATACTGACCTGGCGTGTCATGCTAGATTTCAGGCAATTCGTATCGGATCGGAGATCTTCCCACATCTAGATCGTGTCCATGTCGGTGTCCCTGTGCTATGGAGTTCCACTTCGTCGTTGTTCCGCTGCCGCGTAGTTTATGTGGTCGAGGCCCCTTCATGTTCATTAAATAATGTACATACTGTTTAGCCGCACCGTGTGTGCCGCTTGGCCTCTCAACTCGATGTAATATCAAACTTATGTTGCACTAGCATCAATAAAGCGGTTGTTTCTGTACCATGTTGTGTTGTGTTGCCAGAAGACTTAATCTCTGGGCTGGCAATGCAAGGTAAACCGGTTGCTCTGAGCCGGGGTGCCACATCTATCGTTAGATGGATTATCAATGATGTGGTTGTCTTTGACCCTGCAGTGATTCGGGCTCATATCAGTGACTTCTTTTCCTCCGTGTTGGCTACTAGGCCACCTTCTGGCCTTTCCATTTCTTCATCCTTTTGGGGCATTAATTGCCGTGTCTCTTCTTCTAAAAGTGCAGATCTTATGATGCCTCTGTCTGAGGCCGAAATTGACTTGGGTGTTGCCACGTCTAATTCTAAGTCTGCTCCTGGTCCAGATGGTTTCTCTGTCACTTTCTTCAAGAAGTTATGGCCCTTGTCTCTATTCTATTATAGTGGGTTTCAACCTGGGCGTAGTTGACATCTCGAGACTGAATTATGCTATTTTCTCACTCAGTCCCAAGGTCAAAGGTGTCGACTCAATTCGTCGATTTTGACCAATTGCTCTGATTAACAACATATCCAAATTCCCTTCTAAGGCATTTGCCTAAGACCTCTCTCCAATGGCCAATCGTGTCATTGGGCCTTCCCAGTTAGCTTTTATTAAAGGTCTTTTTTAGTCTCGATGGCATTCTGATCCTTCATGAAATTGTCCATGATCTCAACACCAAGGTAAGCTATTATCTTAAAACCTAATTTTGAAAAGGCGTATGATTGTGTTAGTTGGACCTTCCTTCATGATGTTTTGTTGGCTTAAGGTTTTGATGGTGCCTACATCCAGTGCCTTATGCAATTTGTGTCAGGTGGTCACACCGTTGTTTCCACTAATGGTGTTGTCGGCCCTACTTTCCCTAATGGTCGTGGCCTTAGGCAAGGGGATCCTATTTCTACACTTCCTATTAAATTTGTGGTGGATGCTCTTTCTTTTATACTCAATTGTGTTGCTTTTGTTGTTCATATCAGGTCAGTTGTGTCCCACCTTCTCCCTGTCAGTATTTCTTAGTAGGCGGATGACACCATTATCCTCATTGAAAATGATGAGATTGGACTGGTTAATTTATAATCCCTTGTTCTCACTTTGAAGTCTTGCCGGGGCTCAAAATTAACTCTCTAAAAGCGAGGTGCTTGTCTTTGGTCGCCTGCCGACTAAAACCCTTCATGCGACAAAAATGCTTACTTTCCAATTGGGCTTATTTCTTTTTAATTACCTTGGGATCCCCATTTCCCCTTTCGCTCTATATTCTAAAGACTTTGCTTTCTCCGTGCTTAAGGTTGCAAAAAGGGTTTTACCTTGGAGGGGCCGTTATAACTCTACTACGAGTAAGGTGTGTCTCACCAATGCCTGCCTATCCTCTCTTCCTATGTTCGTCATGGGTTTCTATCGCCTCTCTGATGGCTCCCATGATGGCTTTGACAAGCACATAAGTGGTTTCTACTGGAACTTGGCTGATAACAAAAGGAAATATCGCCTAGTTAAATGGAAAATTATGTGTAGACCTAAGAGCCTTGAGGGGCTTGGTATCTTAAATGATGCCATCATGAACAAATGTCTAATCATTAAGTGGTGGTAGTGTATCTTCACATCTGGCACACTGTGATATGACATTCTCAAACCAAAGTACTTCCCCTTGTCGAGTCCCATGTTTGCCTGTGTTGCTATTGGCTCTTAGTTCTAGCGTCAATTAGTTAAAGTGCATGATGATTTCAGGTCACAAGTAAAAAATTTGGTTAATGATGGGGCATCTACTCGTTTTTTGCTTGACTAGTGGGTTAGCAATGGCCCTCTTAGTGAAGCTTTTCCTACCCTCTTTTCGTATTGTTCTTCTCCAGGTATTTCCATCTCGAAACTTGCCGGCAATAACTGGGGCATGGATTTCTGTCATTTGTTGTCTCCTATTGAGTTGGAAGATTGAAAACCTCTTGTTGCTCTCTTCACTTCGCTTTTGGTACATGCTTACTTGGTGATCTGGCCCCATATTTCTTCTGATAAATTTATAGTTAAGTCTTTGTATGTTAGATTGGGTGTTGCTTCCTTCTCATCTAGATTGAAGGGCATTTGGCACACTCGTGTGTCCCTCAAGATTTGAATCTTTCTCTGGCAAGCGGCTACAGGAAAACTTCCTGCTGAACAAATCTGTAAGCGTAATAGTCGTGGATCAACTCTTGGTCTTTGCGGATCCCACGAGGACACTAATCATATTATCTATAATTGTGATCTGGCCAAACTGTTCTGGAGTTGCACTCGGCCGTGGCTAGGTACCAACTGAAACCCCTCCTCTTTTGCTAATGTTCTCCTCTTGCAAAAACCTTATCAGTGCAATTGATTAGGATTTTTTTTGGTTTGGCTTGGGTCTTATGGACTACTAGGAATAAGTTCATGATTGAACATTCCTTTCATAACAAGCCTTCTGACCATATTTACAAATTGATTAACATTTTGTAGTACTAAAAGTCTGTGGTTATAGATGGAGACAAGGACACCACAGAGCTCTTGATTTCGCGGATCAAGGGCACAACTGCTGAACTTAACAATGCTGATTGTGACTAGATGTCGTTGTGTTACTCCTGTCTTTCTGCATTTTGATTTACCTTGTTCGTAGGTAGTTGGCCTGCATGCCTGATTTGTCTCTAAGACTGTAATTCGGCTGCTGTTGTGGTTGTTAAAGTTGTGTGTACTACTTTTTGTTGTTGTTGTTGTTGCGGATGGTTACCTTATGGCTTTATCTATAAATTCGGGCTTGGCCCCTTTCTCTAAAAAAGAAATTGAAACCATCATACATCACAAAAGTCATGTCACAACTCACAAGTCATGGCCAAAATGAAAGAAAATCAGCCCCTTTGAAGGACGTAGACATCCTTCCAACAACACATTGACCTAGCAATGATCGACGAAAGAAAATAAAGATTTGATCGAACACTAGGAAAGAGTAAATGGCCACCAATTTGATTATCCAACGTCTCTGATCTCTTTATTCTTTTCTTGAATAAATCTCAACATTTTCTCGCAAATAAAATATTTCAGTTTTTTCATAGCTGAGAAATCTCGCCTTGAGGGGCTATCATACTCACTTATTAATGTATATAGGCTGCATCAATTAATTCAGATCAGGAAGTACTTTTTATCCTTAAAAATCTTTCTTATAATTTCATCATTCTTCTAGCCTCTTAAAAATACTGATTTTCACTGGAATATGCATACTTATTTCGGCGCTTTTGAGAGGGTGTGACGCCATCTGCACCGACATTTTTGGAGTCATCTTTTGGAGTCGCCATCCATATTGACGCCTTAAGCAGCATGAAGGGGTAGTTGTAATTGTTAGAAATATGTTGGTTACATTTCTTTCACGGCTTAAACATTTTGTGGAACTAGTTAGTGCATAAAAACTTGATAACAACCATAGAGCATCTCCAATAGATCACCAAATTGTACTTTGAGTAAAATTGCCATCACCAAAGAAGAGTTTTTACATCAGCAAAGGCCTCCAACTCCAATGATGATGTAAAATAGGTGTCGCAAAATTCTCACTCTTTTCCGAAATATAAGGCGCCAGTTGACTTTTCTAGTCTTTGTTGCACAACTTTGACTATGATTTTCACGTATTGTATATCTTTAAAATTAGTATATGAATATATGAAATAATTTTTTTGCAAGACAATACACTATGCCATTTCTACATGTTCAATCCATTACTTTGCTATATATCAGTGATCAAAGTTATGCAAAATGAAGCACTCTTTATATTTTGAGGAGGGGAATACATCAGAGTTGTCTTCTTGTGTGCACTCTATTTTACATCATCTGCTCAAACATTTGGTGATGTAAACATATCACTTGTGATGCAAATTTTTCTCTAGCCGCGTGATCCCCTCTGATATGAAATTTGCTCTGGGAGCATCTGCAAACTGTGGTGGCCTATTTTAGGACGTAAAAGCACCCCAGGTATCCTAACTTGCACAAAATGTGACGTTTTAGTCCCAAACTTGCAAAACTCAACCCCAACATACCCCAACTTGCACCTTATGTGATGTTTTAGTCCCAGGCCAATCAGAGAACGACAATTGGCAGCCAGGTGGCTGGCCCGGTCATCGCACACACTTTTGCAGAAACCTGCCTGTCGTTTTCTCTAATTAACCCGCAGTATAGCTCACCTGAATTAATTCTGTCTGAATCGAGTTGGCGTCTGATGAACTACAAGTGTAGGGGATCTATCGTAGTCCTTTCGATAAGTAAGAGTGTCGAACCCAACGAGGAGCAGAATGAAATGATAAGCGGTTTTCAGTAAGGTTTTCTGCAAACACTGAAATTGTAGGTGATAGATAGCTTTGTGATAAGATAAATAGTAACGAGCAACAAGTAAACAAAGTTTATAAGGTGCAGCAAGGTGGCCCAATCCTTTATGTAGCAAAGGATAAGCCTGGACAACTTCTAATAATGATAAAGGAGCTCCCGAGGACATATGGGAATTATCGTCAAACTAGTTTTCATCACGTTCATATGATTCACGTTCGGTACTTTGATAATTTGATATGTGGGTGGACCGGTGCTTGGGTACTGCCCTTACTTGGACAAGCATCCCACTTATGATTAACCCCTATTGCAAGCATCCGCAACTACAACAAAAGTATTAAGGTAAACCTAACCATAGCATGAAACATGTGGATCCAAATTAGCCCCTAACGAAGCAACGCATAAACTAGGGTTTAAGCTTCTGTCACTCTAGCAACCCATCATCTACTTATTACTTCCCTATGCCCTCCTCTAGGCCCAATAATGGTGAAGTGTCATGTAGTCGATGTTCACATGACACCACTAGAGGAGAAGACAACATACATCTCATCAAAATATCGAACGAATACCAAATTCACATGACTACTAATAGCAAGACTTCACCCATGTCCTCAGGAACAAAAGTAACTACTCACAAAGCATATTCATGTTCATGATCAGAGGAGTAATAATATGCATAAAGGATCTGAACATATGATCTTCCACCAAGTAAACCAATAAGTATCAACTACAAGGAGTAATCAACACTACTAGCAACCCACAGGTACCAATTTGTGGTTTTGGATACAAGATTGGATACAAGAGATGAACTAGGGTTTGAGAGGAGATGGTGCTAGTGAAGATGTTGATGGAGATTGACCCCCTCTCGATGAGAGGATCATTGGTGATGATTTCCCCCTCCCGGAGGGAAGTGTCCCTGGCAGAACAGCTCTGCCAGAGCCCTAGATTGGTTCCGCCCAGGTTCCGCCTCGTGGCGGCGGAGTTTCGTCCCGTAAGCTTGCCCCCGATTTTTTCCAGGGTAAAAGTGATGATATAGCAGAAGATGGACACCGGAGGCCCACCAGGGGGCCCAGGAGATAGGGGGCGTGCCCTATAGGGGGGGCCTATCTCATGGACAGGGTGTTGGCCCCCTGGTGTATTTCTTTCGCTTAGAAATTCTTATAAATTCCAAAAAGTTGTTTCGTGGAGTTTCAGGACTTTTGGAGTTGTGCAAAATAGGTTTCCAACGTTTGCTCCTTTTCCAGCCAAAATTCCAGCTGCCGGCATTCCCCCTCTTCATGGTAAACCTTGCAAAATAAGAGAGAATGGCCATAAGTATTGAGATATAATGTGTAATAGCAGCCCATAGTGCAATAAATATTGATATAAAAGCATGATGCAAAATGGACATATCAACTCCCCCAAGCTTAGACCTCGCTTGTCCTCAAGCGGAAGCCGAAATCAAAAAATATGTCCACATGTTTAAAGATAGAGGTGTCGATAAAAATAAAATACGGACATGAGGGAATCATGATCATTCTTATAACAGCAACAAATAAAGATTCCATTATATAATTTCTTATGCTCAAGTAACAATCAATTCACAATATCAAGTATGGTTCACAAACTTCATTAAGAACTAACAAACTATAATCTCAGTCATTGAAGCAATCGCAATTTATCATAACATCAGAAAGAGTCAACAATAGAGCTTTTCAACAAGTCCACATACTCAACTATCATATAGTCTTCTACAATTGCTAACACTCACGCAGTACTTGTGGTTATGGAGTTTCAGACGGACACTGAGAAAGATAGGGGCTTATTGTGTTGCCTCCCAACATATTCACCTTTAGGTGATGTCAACAATAATAGCCCATGCTAACGAACATCCAATTGGATATGTATATCATGATCTTTCAAACACGAAGAGCTTGCCAAAGGATAAAATGAAAAAGGGAAAGGTGGAGATCACCTTGACTCAAGCAAAAATAAAAATAAAAATAAAAACAATATAAAGTAAGAACATGAAGTAAAAGATAGCCCTTCGCAGAGGGAAGCAGAGGTTGTCATGCGCTTTTAGGGCTGGATACACAAAATCTTAGTACGAAAGACCGTCACTTTATATGTCACCTGTGTATGGACCTTTATTATGCAGTCTGTTGCTTTTATTGCTTCCATAACAAGATCGTATAAATCTTATTTTCTCCGCACTAATAAGTCATGCATATTTAGGGAGCAATTTTTATTGCTTGCACCGAGGAAAACTTACTTGAAGGATCTTACTCAATCCATAGGTAGATATGGTGGACTCTCATGGCAAAACTGGGTTTAAGGGTATTTGAAAGCACAAGTAGTATCTCTACTTGGTGCTGGGAATTTGGCTAGCATGAGGGGGAAAGGCAAGCTCAACATGTTTGGAAGGTCAATGACAACATACTTTAACTAAGATGCGAGAAAACATAAACCATTACGTTGTCTCCCTTGTCCACCGTCAACTCTTTTAGCATGTCATACTTAATGAGTGCTCACAATCATAAAAGATGTCCAAGATAGTGTATTTATATTTGAACCTCTCTTCCCTTATTACTTCCTATTAATTGCAACGATGACCAAAACTACGTTCATCAACTCCCAACAATTTTTATGCCTCATACTTTCTATGTGTGAAGTTATCACTATCCACAAGATCAATATGAACTCTTTTATTCTTTCTACTTTCTCAAGATCATAGCACATAGCAAAGCCCTTGACTCAACACTAATCTTTATTATAGATAGCTCACGGACTCGATTACAAAAAGAGATCATTAAGCAAAAATCAAAACTACTTGATATCAAAACTTCAATCTACTAGATCAAGATACTACTAAAGGGATCGAACTAAGTAAAGCGGTAAAGATAGGAGTGTGATGGTGATACGATACCGGGGCACCTCCCCCAAGCTTGGCGGTTGCCAAGGGGAGTGCCCATACCCATGTGATTATGTCTCCTTCTTCACGGTTGGCGTCATGATCTTCTTGGCGATGATGCCTTTAAGGATACGGTTTTCTGCCTCGAGCGTACACTACTAGGAAAAAGGCTATAGATGAAATGGCTACTAATGGCGCACCAGACATGTGGTGCACCACTACTATATAGCAGTGGCGCACCATGTGCTAGTGCGCCATTAGTGTGAAAGACACTAATGGCGCACCAGACACATGGTGCGCCACTAGTAACAATTTTTATTTTTTATTTTTCCAAACATACTAATGGCGCACCAGGGCACAGTGCGCCATTACTACTTCTAACTAGTAATGGCGCACCAGCCGCATAGTGCGCCACTACTATATTTTTTTATTCTTTTTTTGCAAAACTACTAATGGCGCACGGGGGAATAGTGCACCATTACTAGTTTAAACTAGTAATGGAGCATTGTGCCCTGGTGCGCCATTAGTATATATTTTGTTTTTGCAAAACTACTAATGGCGCACCACCAGCAGGTGCGCCATTAGTAACCAGGGTTACTAATGGCGCATTTGTAGGTGGTGCGCCATTAGTAACCCGGGACCAACTAGATATTTTGGACAACCACACCTACCCACTTACTTCCCCCACTTCATTCTCTCCACCTCCTCCTCCAAGCTTGTCTCGGCTGCCTCCTCCTCCTCACCTCATTTGCACCATAGATTCATCCAAATTAAGTGGTTAAATTACCTTTTTTGATAGGTGTCAGTGTCAAAACCGGCGGATCTCGGGTAGGGGGTCCCGAACTGTGCGTCTAGGTGGATGGTAACAGGAGACAAGGGACACAATGTTTTTACCCAGGTTCAGGCCCTCTCGATGGAGGTAAAACCCTACTCCTGCTTGATTAATATTGATGATATGGGTAGTACAAGAGTAGATCTACCAAGAGATCAGAGAGGCTAAACCCTAGAAGCTAGCCTATGGTATGATTGTTGTTCGTCCTACGGACTAAAACTCTCCGATTTATATAGACACCGGAGAGAGCTAGGGTTACACAAAGTCGGTTACAATGGGAGGAGATCTTCATATCATATCGCCAAGCTTGCCTTCCACGCCAAGGGAAGTCCCATCCGGACACGGGACGAAGTCTTCAATCTTGTATCTTCATAGTCCGGGAGTCCGGCCGAAGGTCATAGTCCGGCCATCCGGACACCCCTAATCCAGGACTCCCTCAGCAGCCCCTGAACCAGGCTTCAATGACGACGAGTCCGGCACGCAAGTTGTCTTCGGCATTGCAAGGCGGGTTCCTCCTCCGAATACTTCATAGAAGATGTTGTACACCAGGATAGTGTCCGGCTCTGCAAAATAAGTTCCACATTCCACCATAGAGAGAATAATATTTGCACCAATCAGATCTGCTGACATATTACGCAACGTGACATCACGCCACAGCCAGTCTTTTATTCATTATACCGCTCCACCTCAGCGCGTTTAGCGAGGCGGTTTCTTTGGCACGTCTTGTCAAAGCGGAGATCGTGTCCCCTTATTCCAGGATTCTCATCAATACGGGCGTGGGTAACCCAACCGCGCCATTAACCGCGGCGCTTGGGAGATAAGCGAGTTTTATTAGGCTGGTGGGGGCTCGTAGTTTCGGCCGCCCATATAAGGGGATAAGAATCCGCCCTTTCCATTCACGCCTTCTTCCTCCTTTGCTTATTCGTCCCTGCGCGCTCGACCTCCAACGCCCAAGCCCGCACTTCCCACCTCAACCTTCTCCAATCATGTCCAGAGCGGGAGGTAGATGGATGGCCTCCTCCGTCACGGAGGGGCAAATCAAAAAGCTGAGGAAGGCTGGATACTTGTCTGACGACATCGCGCACCGGCTTCTGGATGAGGGGCAACTCATCCCCACCCCTAGGCCCCATGAGAGGGTTGTATTTCTCCCCCATTTCCTCCACGGACTGGGTTTTCCTCTTCACCCGTTCGTCCGGGGGCTCATGTTCTACTACGGCCTAGACTTCCACGATTTGGCCCCGAACTTCATCCTCAACATCTCGGTGTTTATCATCGTGTGCGAGGCTTTCCTCCGCATCCGGCATCACTTTGGCCTATGGCTCAAGATCTTCAGCGTCAAGCCAAAGGTCATGGGCGGCCGCCAAGCGGAGTGCAGAGGTGCCATGGTGGGCAAGATAGCCAACGTTACATGGCTCGAGGGCGCCTTCGTAGAGACCATCAAAGGGTGACAATCGGGGTGGTTATATATCACTGAGCCGCATGATCCTGAATGGGCAGCAGCCCCCGAATTCCGATTTGGTATCCCCACACGGCTCACATCTTGGAAAGAGACGGGCCTGTCGTGGGGTAGTTCGGCGGAAGTGACTGGACTTCAAACCTGCATCAAAGACCTGATCGGCAGGAAGGTTAAACTCGTCAACATAGTCCAGGTCATGCTCTTCCGCCGGATTCTCCCGTGTCAACGACGGGCTTTCAGCTTGTGGGAGTTCGACCCAGCCCAGCATCAGACTCTGTCTCGGCTCTTCGACACAAAGCATGGGGACGCCTGGAAGGTGCTATTCAAGAGCTCCGAGTGATGGGGTTATGTACCTAGGGTAGGGTCATGGACCTGATCTAAGTACCTTACCCAAGGACACCCTTAGAAGAAGTCGCCTTCCAGTCGACCAACGAGGGACACACTCGACTGACTTGAAGGACTCGACCACGAAGACTCACTCGACCACCAGAAGGTCAAGAGGCACTCTGCACTGCAACGGCCTGTAATCAAGTAGACTTTATGATAGTAAAGGCACTTTATGTGGGGCGTTACCAGTAACGCCCCAGACTTAACTCACCTTAAACCCTCTCCTACGTGGGCTGGCTGGGGTCCTGGCGCACTCTATATAAGCCACCCCCCTCCACAGGCAGAAGGGTTCGGCACCTTGTAACTCATATACCCATAATCCACTCGACCGCCTCCGGGCTCCGAGACGTAGGGCTGTTACTTCCTCCGAGAAGGGCCTGAACTCGTACATCCTTTGTGCTTACAACCTCTCCATAGCTAGGACCTTGCCTCTCAATACCTACCCCCCACTCTACTGTCAGGCTTAGAACCACGACAGTTGGCGCCCACCGTGGGACAGGTGTTTTAGCGATTTTGTGGAGAAGTTGCAATTCTTCCGAGTACTTTCATCATGGTGTCTGTTGGAGTTTTGGTCGGGGGTCAAGAGACCCGTCTCGGCACTCTCACCTTCATCGCCGACGACTCCGCGTGGCTCCACGAGGCTCCACTCGACGTTGATGCGCTCCCCGTCCGCGGTGCAACGCATTTTCGTGCATATGTTCGCGGCGTTCTGCTGCGGCAACCGTCGACCCAGTATCGATCGGCTCCTCCATCGTCCACCCTCCCGGTGTTCCGCCGGCGCAAGCGCTCGGGCCGGTCGAGGCTTCAACGATGGGTGAGGCACGCGGTGGCTCGCCAATCGGCCACCACCCAAGTTGCGGCAATCGAGCCCGACGAACCTCTCTACGGCTTGTTCGATCAGTCGACTGGCTCCGTAGAGACTGCATCCGAGTGCGGTAGCAGTGATCCAGTGGCGGAAATCTTGATGGTCGACGGGCCCCACAGTCCTCCTGGCTTCGCCCGTGGTGGTGGAGCAGGTGACGGCGGCGACCCTACACGAGGCTACGAAGAGTACCAGCCCGAGCCACTCGACTCTCTGCAAAGAGAGGAACTTCGCCGCCGGAACGAGGATCCCCTGCATATTCCCATCGCAGGAGAGACCCCCGAGGCTCGTGCCTTGGAGGAGGCGCGTCTGGCCAATTTGGCCGAGCGCTCGACTGGAGAATCTTCAGCGAGCACTCGACGAACGCGCGCGGCAACGAGTTCCCGACACCAGTCAACGTCAACTCTTCCCGCCAACTCAGGTATATCGAACCCCAATTCAGAATTTAGCAGCTGCGACCCGTATAGCAGAGTCCATCCAGCCTTCGCAGTCGGAAGCTGGCAGAGGTTTGCTGCAGATCAGGGATCTGCTCCGGGCAGCAGGAGATCAGAATTCAGCTGTGTCGCAGTCGCGCAACAGAATTCACAGTCGATCCGTCACTGTGAATACGGTTCAGTCGGCTCACAGCCCCAGATCGCCTCCGCGGCGTGAAGGGCGCGAGAATCGGCGAGACCAATATGGCGACAGACTCGACTGAGATGATAGGCGTCGAGTGCCCTATTCCCCTCCGAGGGGTGGGTCTTACGCTCCTCGGCAGCCAGATGATAGGCGTCAGTACAGTACAGGGCGTAGGGTTCCAGTCGACCCCAGAGAACCAGGCTTCGACGCGCGATCCATTATCGTGCAAGGGTTGGTTGACCGGAACAGAGCCCATCGAGGTGGACTCGACAGAGATGTACCCACAAGCAGTCGAGTGCATGTTTCTGGTCCTGAATGTTTCAGCAGAGCTATCAGAGCCGCAGTTATCCCTCCCAATTTCAGGTTGGCAACAGGAGTCAGCAAGTTCACTGGTGAGTCTAAGCCTGAAACTTGGCTTGAAGACTACCAAGTGGCAGTTCAGATTGGTGGTGGGAACGACGAGGTGGCCATGAAGCATTTGCCCCTCATGTTGGAAGGTTCTGCCAGGGCATGGTTGACTCAATTACCTCCTAGCAGCATTTACACTTGGGAAGATCTGTCCCGAGTGTTCGTCAGGACATTTGAAGGAACTTGCAAGCGACCAGCTGGATTGACAGAGTTGCAAGTCTGCGTGCAGAAAACTAATGAGACTCTCAGAGAGTATATTCAGAGGTAGATCACTTTGCACCACACTGTGGAGAATGTGTCTGATCATCAGGCAGTCTGCGCCTTCAAAGATGGTGTCAAGAACAGAGAACTGAGTTTGAAGTTTGGTCGAACCGGTGATATGACCTTGGGTCGGATGATGGAGATTGCTACCAAGTACGCCAACGGCGAAGAAGAAGACCGACTCCGAAGCGGCAAGCACAAGCCGAGTCAGTCGGAAAAAGGAAACACCAGTCGGAAACAGAAGCGGAAGGCTGAACTGGCAGCTCCTGGAGAGGCTCTGGCCGTGACTCAAGGAAAGTTTAAGGGGAAACCAAAAGGATCCTGGAACCCCAAGAAGGTAAAGGATAAAGAAGGGAACGACGTGATGGATATGCCATGTCACATTCACACGAAGAAAGACGAAGAGGGGAATATCATTTACCCGAAGCACACCCCTCGCCAATGTCGACTCCTGATCCAGCAGTTTCAGGGAAAACAGCCTAAGGACAAGGAGAAGGAGTCGGACAAGGCCGAAGACAAGGAGGACAGTGAGGAAAGATATCCGCATATCAACTCCACTCTGATGATCTTTGCAGATGTGGAAAGCAGAAGTCGACTGAAAGTGATTAACCGAGAGGTGAACATGGTTGCCCCCGCAAAAGCAAATTATCTGAAGTGGTCTCAAACACCCATCACATTCGACCAATCTGATCACCCGACTCATATTGCCACCCCTGGGAGGCAAGCTTTGGTGGTCGATCCAGTTGTCGAAGGCACTCGACTGACAAAGGTGCTGATGGATGGTGGAAGTGGGCTGAACTTATTGTATGCAGACACATTGAAAGGTATGGGCATTCCGATGTCCCGACTGAGCACTAGTAACATGAGTTTTCATGGAGTTATACCAGGGAAGAAGGCCGAGTCACTCGGCCAGATAGCTTTGGACGTGGTGTTTGGTGATTCGAAGCATTTTCGCAAAGAAAAGTTGACGTTTGAGGTCGTGGATTTTCAGAGTGCATATCATGCCATTTTGGGGAGACCAGCTTACGCACGATTTATGGCTCGACCATGCTACGTGTACCTCAAATTGAAGATGCCCGGCCCCAAAGGAGTGATCACTGTCACCGGTGATCGGAAAAAGGCAGAAGAGTGCTTTCAGAAGGGCTCCAAGATCGCCGATTCCCAGGTGACAGCGGTCGAGTTCGAAGAATATAGGCAAAACGCAGATCTGAGTGACTTGCTGCGATCCAAGAAGCCCGCCACAGAGTCTGCATTCCAGTCGTCCGGAGAGACGAAACCTGTTCACATTCACCCGACCGACCCCGAAGCAGCTCCGACCCGCATCTCCACGACACTCGACCCAAAATAGGAAGAAGCGCTCATCCAGTTCCTCCGTGAGAACTGGGACATTTTTGCATGGAAGCCCGCTGACATGCCAGGTGTTCCCAGGGGACTGGCTGAGCATCGCCTAAGAGTCGACTCATCTGCTAAACCAGTCAAAGAGCATCTTCGGCGGTCCGCCGTCCAGAAGAGAAAAGCCATTGGCGAAGAAGTGGCTCGACTGTTGGCGGCAGGATTTATCCGAGAGATATACCACTCCGAGTGGCTCGCTAATGTCGTCATGGTTCCTAAGAAGGACAAGTCGCTCCGAATGTGCATTGATTTCAAGCACATCAACCGGGCCTGCCCAAAAGATCATTTTCCTCTCCCTCGCATAGATCAAATTGTTGACTCGACCGCGGGATGTGAGAGGTTATCTTTTTTAGATGCCTACTCCGGGTACCACCAGATCCGTCTGTACGGGCCCGATGAGGTAAAAACAGCTTTCATCACTCCATTCGGGTGCTTCTGCTATATCACCATGCCATTCGGCCTCAAGAATGTCGGGGCCACATTCATGCGAATGATTCAGAAGTGTCTACTCACTCAAATCAGTCGGAATGTGGAAGCTTATATGGATGATATTGTTGTCAAGTCACGAAAAGGTTCCGACCTGCTCGCTGACCTCGCCGAAACATTTGCCAACCTCAGAAGGTATGATATCAAGCTCAATCCATCGAAGTGCACATTTGGAGTTCCTGGTGGCAAGTTACTCGGTTTTCTCGTTTCTGAACGGGGAATCGACGCTAACCCTGAGAAGATTGGCACTATTCTCCGAATGAAACGCCCTGTGCGAGTGCACGATGTCCAGAAGCTTACTGGATGCTTGGCCGCATTAAGTCGATTCATCTCACGACTCGGTGAAAAGGCATTGCCTCTTTACCGACTGATGAAAAAGACAGACAAGTTCGAGTGGACTCCAGAAGCTGATGCAGCGTTTGCCGAGCTAAAAGCTCTGCTCTCCACCCAGCCGGTGCTTGCTGCTCCAATCAGCAAAGAGCCTCTGTTGCTCTATATCGCAGCCACAGGACAAGTCGTCAGTACCGTGCTAACGGTCGAGCGGGAAGAAGAAGGAAAAGCCCTCAAAGTTCAGCGCCCAGTGTATTATTTGTCTGAAGTCTTGACTCCATCCAAGCAGAGATATCCTCATTATCAGAAGCTTGTATATGGAATATACATGACCACAAAGAAGGTTTCTCATTATTTCTCTGATCATTCCATCACAGTCGTCAGCGACGCTCCACTATCAGAGATTTTGCACAATAGGGATGCAACTGGTCGAGTGGCCAAATGGGCGATTGAACTTCTTCCCCTTGATATCAAGTTTGAGGCAAAGAAAGCCATTAAGTCCCAGGCAATAGCAGATTTCCTTGCCGAGTGGATTGAACAGCAGCAGCCGACTGAAGTTCACTCGGAGCATTGGACCATGTTTTTTGATGGCTCTAAGATGTTGAATGGTTCCGGTGCTGGGGTTGTCCTGGTTTCCCCCAGAGGAGATAAGCTCAGATATGTGCTCCAGATTCACTTTGATTCCTCCAACAATGAGGCAGAATATGAAGCCCTCTTATATGGGTTGCGCATGGCCATTTCACTCGGCGTCCGTCGCCTGATGGTTTATGGCGACTCGGATTTAGTGGTCAATCAAGTGATGAAAGAGTGGGATGTGAGAAGCCCAGCCATGACTGGATACTGCAGTGCAGTGAGGAAGCTGGAAAAGAAGTTCGAGGGGTTGGAGCTCCATCATATACCCCGACTGAAAAATCAAGCAGCTGATGATCTAGCAAAGATAGGTTCCAAGAGAGAAGCCATTCCGAGTGGTGTGTTCTTGGAGCATATACACACTCCGTCAGTCAAAGAGGATCCTTTCACCGAAGAAACTCCACAGCCCAAGAGTGCCACAGATCCGACTGAAGTTGAGGTCCCAGCAGTGGTCGACTTGATCATGGAGGTTTTGGTGGTCTTTCCCGACTGGACGATTCCGTATGTCGCATATATCCTGAGGAAAGAGCTCCCGGAGGACGAGGAAGAGGCTCGACAGATCATCCGTCGATCTAAGGCCTTTACCGTAATCAAAGGACAATTATACAGAGAAAGCGCGACTGGAGTTGGTCAGAAGTGCATAACACCAGAAGAAGGTCGACTCATCCTCAATGATATTCACTAGGGGACCTGTGGTCATCATGCGTCCTCTCGGACCATCGTGGCCAAAGCATACCGAGCCGGATTTTACTGGCCAAAGACGAATGAGATGGCAAAAGAGATAGTGGATAAGTGCGAGGGATGTCAATTCTACTCGAATATGTCACACAAGCCTGCGTCAGCTCTGAAGACCATTCCACTCGTCTGGCCTTTCGCAGTATGGGGATTGGACATGGTCGGTCCTTTGAGAACAGGACGAAGTGGCTTCACGCATGTACTGGTGGCAGTCGACAAGTTCACCAAGTGGATCGAGGCTAAACCAATCAAGAGCCTTGACACCTGTACTGTTGTTAGCTTCATTAGGGAACTAATATTCAGATATGGAGTCCCACACAGCATCATTACGGATAATGGGTCGAACTTTGACTCAGAGGAATTCAGAGCTTTCTGCAACTCCCAGGGCACACGGGTCGACTACGCTTCAGTCGCCCATCTGCAGTCGAATGGACAAGCAGAGCGAGCTAATGGACTGATTCTTAAGGGATTGAAGCCTCGACTGATGCGTGATCTCAAACACGCGGCTGGAGCTTGGGTCGACGAACTTCCCTTAGTACTCTGGGGACTGCGGACTACACCTAATCGGTCGACCGGAAGAACTCCATTCTTTTTGGTCTACGGAGCTGAAGCAGTCTTGCCGAGTGATCTTCTCCACAATGCTCCTCGAGTTGAAATCTACAACGAAGCAGATGCTGAACAAGCGCGGCAAGACGCAGTCGACCTTTTAGAGGAAGAAAGGGAGATGGCTCTGATCCGGTCGACCATCTACCAACAAGATTTGCGTCGTTTCCACGCCAGAAATGTGAGAGGTCGAGCCTTCCAGGAAGGAGATTTGGTTCTTCGAGTGGATCAGCACAAACCACACAAGCTTGCTCCTTCTTGGGAAGGCCCCTTCATCGTCACCAAGGTTCTCCACAACGGGGCGTACCGTCTTTACAACGTCAAACATAATATTGACGAGCCCCGAGCTTGGAACGCGGAGCTGCTCCACCCATTTTACACTTAAGTTTTATCACTCGGATGAGTTGCAATAAAGTACTTCTGTAGTTCATGGACCTCAAAATAATAGTGTCATAGTCCCTCCATAATTTCTGTCGCTTTTTATTTTTGTCCAATAAAATTCCCCCTCAGTGGGTGACTTAGCTACGAATCCGTTTCGCCTAAGTTTGTAAAAATCCTACCGAGTGGCGAGCCAGACTCCCGCTCGGAGGCTTAGCTGCGAATCTGTTTCGCCTAAGTTATCAAAATCCTACCGAGTGGTAAGCCAGCCTTCCACTCGGGGGCTTAGCTGCAGCCCTGTGCTCGCCTAAGTTATAAAAATCCTACCGAGTGGTAAGCCAGCCTTCCACTCGGGGGCTTAGCTGCAGCCCTGTGCTCGCCTAAGTTATCAAAATCCTACCGAGTGTAGAGCAACCCTCTCACTCGGGGGCTTAGTTGCAGTCCAAGCACTCGCCTAAGTTATCAAAATCCTACCGAGTGTAGAGCAACCCTCTCACTCGGGGGCTTAGCTGCAGTCCAAGCACTCGCCTAAGTTATCAAAATCCTACCGAGTGTAGAGCAACCCTCTCACTCGGGGGCTTAGCTGCAGTCCAAGCACTCGCCTAAGTTATCAAAATCCTACCGAGTGTAGAGCAACCCTCTCACTCGGGGGCTTAGCTGCAGTCCAAGCACTCGCCTAAGTTATCAAAATCCTACCGAGTGTAGAGCAACCCTCTCACTCGGAGGCTTAGCTGCAGTCCAAGCACTCGCCTAAGTTATCAAAATCCTGCCGAGTGAAGAGTAAACCTCTCACTCGGGGGCTTAGCTGCAGCCCAGTGCTCGCCTAAGTGGACTGAAGAATAAGTCGATTGCAGTAAAGGCGCCTTGCTTTGAACCTGCAAAAGACATTTCGGGCCAAAGGCAATCATATTCAAGCACCAAATTCAAGTTTGAATGGATATCTAAAGGAACCGAGAGTGCTCAGGCGTTAAGCCTGTTAAGGTTTATCGGTTACAATTCCACTCGGCATACCGAGGCAAATTTAAAAGCGTCGAGCCAGAAGAAGTTTTTTACCCCTCCTGTGGAGGGCTGGAAGGAGCAACGAATTCATCAAGGTCAATTCCGTCGGCGATCCGAGTGGCAGCTGCAAGGAAAGTTTCCATAAAGGACCTGAAGTCGTGCTTCTTGGTATTGGCCACCCGAAGGGCCGCCAGCTTCTCTTCTCGAGCATCCTTACAGTGGACTCGGGCAAGACACAGAGCAACATCTGCACCACACCGAGCCGAGGACTTCTTCCATTCCTGCACTCGACCAGGAATCGTGTTCAACCGGGCCATCAGCGATTCAAGGTCATTCTGAAGTGTCTCCTCAGGCCAAAGCGTCGAGTCGATGCGAGATGTGGCAGCCTTTAGCCTTGCGAGATAGTCCACGACAGCTGCAACACGGGACTCCAGTCAGAGAACATCCATGGCAACTTCATCGTTCACCGGAGAATTGACGGGGTCGAGGTTTGGCTCCAGCCGGCTAGTTTCTTCTTCGAAGTTTTGACAAAATTCTGCAAGGGTGATCACTAAGTCAAGGAGATGGTCGAATGGAAAATCACAATTGGAAATGTCTGCCAAGCATAGAGGTTTACCTTCAAGCATGAGAAACAGCTTCTTGGCAAGTCCACTCAGGAAGGCCTCCAGATCAGTTTTCTTCCCAGTCAATTTGGCGACTTGGTCGGTCAGGGCAGCTTTATCGGTTCTCAGTCGACTGACCTCCTTGTTGGCAATCCCAAGAGCAGCTTTCAGATTGGTATTGTCTTGTTCGAGCTTGGTGACTGAAGCTAACTTCTCGTCAGCAAGCTTGATCTTCTCAGCTAGCTCAAGGTCTTTCTTCTGTTGGGCCTCCCTTACCTTACCTGCAAGTTACAGCAAGATCAGATTTTGAAACAAGCAAGGGGAAAAGCAGTCGTCAGGGTCTCACCAAACATACCTTCGGTCTCCTCCTTTGCCTTTGTCAGCTTCTCCTGAACCAGCTTCAAGCTCAGCTCGACTTGAGTATGCTTGTGTTCCAGCTCTGAGTAACGAGCCACAAGATCACAAGAGTTCTGCGAAGAACCAATCGACTAAATGTCAAATTTAATTCACTTCCGAGTGAAAAAGGGAAAAACTCACGTTTCTAAGACTACAGCCGAATACAAGCATTCGACCGTAGTCTCGGGGACTACACCCAGTGGGTGCACTCAGCGTGCCCCCACTAATCCTGTTGAAGACAAAGTCGACCAGTCGACCTCAAAAAAAAAAGAGTATTCTCTAAGACTGTGATCAACTGCAAGCAGTCGACCACAGTCTCGGGGACTACACCCAGTGGGTGCACTCAGCGTGCCCCCACCGGTTTGTGAAATCCAGTCGACATAGTCGACTGACAGAAAAATTGACATCATAAAGCCTAAGGCCGACTGCCAGCAGTCGACCTTAGCCTTGGGGACTACACACAGCGGGTGCACTCAGCGTGCCCCCACTAACACGGAGTTTTATCGACACACCCAGTGGGTGACTACTATAAATTCCGGAAAAGAAAAGTTTTTGGTAGCATATCCAACAGAACAAACAGCGGTCGACTGACCTGGACATTGCTTTGGAGGGCAGAACTGGCGTCATAAGCCGCCTGACTTGCATCCCGGATGGTCTTCAGCTGCTCCATCATGATTCCCGCTTGGCGTATCGCCTCCTTCGCTGCGCCGGCTTGGTCCTCTGGGACGTGGTGCATCGTGAAGAGGGAGGGCTGCTGAGCACTCGTCAGTGGATTTGCGAAGGACACCGTGTGTCGAGTGGTGTTCTCTTCCTCCACAGTCAGAATCTCAGGCGCCGTCACATCCTGAGGCACCTTACTGGCGGACGCTTTCCGACTCCTCCTGCGCTTCAGCGGCTCTTCATCCTCATCATCATCAGGAAGATTGATAACAGTATTGGGTGGAGCTGCGGAGAAGAATCAGGGTCAGAGATCGCGAGTCAGTCGACTAAGAACGGCGTTAAGAATACAGTACCTGGGTTCGAAGTTGCTGCGTCCTCCATCTTGTGGTCATCAGCCCGGGCCGAAGTTTTAGAAGTGGCAGCACTGCAACTCCGAAGGATCAGTCGACTAACTTCAGCGTCGACCAGAGACAAAGTTCACACAGAATAAGAAAATATGAGCAGCACGGTTACCCTGATATGGTGGGGATGGACACCTTCATCTTCGGCAGGAGCTTGATCGGCTTCGACGAGGCCGCCCTGGGTTGCTTCGGCGCCTTTTCAGTCGGCACCGGAGAGGTGGTCCGAGGACGCTTGGTCGACTGAGTGGCGGTCGCAACCCCCTTACCACGTTCGGTCGAAGGGTCGTGGACAAGCTTCGACCGCCTTTCTGAGCGCGGTGGTACGACCTCCTCCTCCTCTTCTTCCTCGTCCTCGACGTCATCTTCATCACCGTCATCCTCATCATCGTCGTCATCATCCTCTGCAACATCCGAGTCCCATTCCTCCTCTTCCTGGCTCTCGCCCCCGCTCGCCTCGCCCTCCTCAGTCGAAGCTTGTGCCCCATTGGGCATCGAGTACAGCTCGGTGAGGGCCTAGCAGATGTCCAGACAAGGATCAGTCGACCAGTCGGCAGGGTGAACAGAAATGAATGCGACAAGAGCGCAGTGGAGAGCAGGGCAAGTGTACCTTGTTTGGGTCGCTGTTGTGGTCGAGTGGAGGAATCCTTCTGGCTCCGCGTGGGTTATCCTTATTTCCGGTAACGGCTACCATCCATCTTTCCAGAGTGACGTCGTCGACTGCTTCTGGATGGACTCTAGTCTCATCTTCGGTCCCACAGTACAACCACATGCAGTGGCTCCGGAACTGAAGGGGCTGGATGCGACGCCTGAGGAAGACCTCCAGGAGGTCCATGCCCGTCACTCCCTCCCGAACCAACTGCACCACACGCTCCATCAACATCTTCACGTCAGCTTTCTCCTCCGGAATCAACTTCAGAGGGGAGGGCTTGTTCACTCGGTCCATGGTAAACGGAGGGAGTCCACTCGACTGCCCCGGCGTCGACTGGACCTGGCAGTAGAACCAAGTCGACTGCCAGCCTCTGACGGACTCGGGAAAGGTCATGGGCGGGAAGGTGCTTTTATTCCTCACCTGGATCCCCAGGCCCCCACACATTTGGACGACTCGGGTTCTCTCATCACCTGGGCTCGCCTTCTTCACGGTCTGAGAGCGACACGTGAATATATGTTTGAACAAACCCCAGTGCGGTCGACAACCCAAGAAACCCTCACACATGGACACGAATGCAGCAAGATAGGCAATGGAGTTTGGGGTAAAGTGGTGGAGCTGCGCTCCGAAGAAATTCAAGAAGCCACGGAAGAAAACACTCGGCGGCAAAGAAAACCCACGATCAACATGGGTGGCCAAAAGCACACACTCACCCTCTTCAGGCTGAGGCTGCCACTCCTTCCCCGGAAGCCTCGCAGCTCCGTGAGGGATCAAGCCCTCGTTGGCCATGTCGAGGAGGTCATTCTCTGTGATGGTCGACTGGATCCAGTCTCCTTGGACCCAGCCCTTCGGCAGGCGGGATCTGGACGAGGACCCTCCGCGGCTGGTGGATCTCCCCTTCGCCTTCTCCGACGCCGACGCCTTCTTTGCGCGCTCCAGCGCCGCCGTCTTCTCCTTGGCCATGGTCGCCGGCGAGATGCGCGAAGGGAAGTGGTGCGGGGGCGAGAGCGAGCACGCTGGGCGGGGAAGAAGGAAGCAGAGAGAGGGAAAGAATGCTGAGGCGCAGCACGGAAATCCTCGCCGGGCACATTTATAAGGTTCCTTCCGAGTGGATGACAGGTGGGCCCGTCGATCTAATCATATCTAGGAGCAGTTATGCAGACGGGATACGTGGCGAAAAAGGCGGCGCGGAGATTGAGGCGTCTATGCCCCGTCCCATCCGAACGCCGCGGTCCGCCCCCCTTCGCGCGCGTCCCCAAATTTCGCATCCCGCGGAATCCGCGAACAGCAAATCAGTTTGTCAGACGCGGTGTTTCCGGCGATCCGTCGCTCGGAGATCGTCGAAGCCCGAAAGATCACTCGACGCAAAAATGGATCGAGTCGACTGAAGGCGAATTGCTTCCTGTCGACGAAGAGATTCTTTGGTCCTAGACAACGCATGACCAGGGCACAAAGGTTAATCGGAAACGACATCAACTCCTTCCTCACTCGAAGCCTCAATCCATTCGGGGGCTAATGATGGGGTTATGTACCTAGGGTAGGGTCATGGACCTGATCTAAGTACCTTACCCAAGGACACCCTTAGAAGAAGTCGCCTTCCAGTCGACCAACGAGGGACACACTGGACTGACTTGAAGGACTCGACCACGAAGACTCACTCGACCACCAGAAGGTCAAGAGGCACTCTGCACTGCAACGGCCTGTAATCAAGTAGACTTTATGATAGTAAAGGCACTTTATGTGGGGCGTTACCAGTAACGCCCCAGACTTAACTCACCTTAAACCCTCTCCTACGTGGGCTGGCTGGGGTCCTGGCGCACTCTATATAAGCCACCCCCTCCACAGGCAGAAGGGTTCGGCACCTTGTAACTCATATACCCATAATCCACTCGACCGCCTCCGGGCTCCGAGACGTAGGGCTGTTACTTCCTCCGAGAAGGGCCTGAACTCGTACATCCTTTGTGCTTACAACCTCTCCATAGCTAGGACCTTGCCTCTCAATACCTACCCCCCACTCTACTGTCAGGCTTAGAACCACGACACCGAGGTCTCTCCTCCGTCACCGAGGATCTCGATTTCTGCACCGAGCGCCAAGCTAGCATGGTGAGCTTAATTTTCCCTTTACGGGGTATTTGTTTTTCATATATTTGATTCTATGCGAGACCTAAACCCCCATCTCTTTAACAGGACTGGCAGAAAAAGGCCGGACAAATAAACTGTCCGGCTCCCTTGCCCGAAGACCCAGCAGACGCTAGCTTGACGAAGCTGCTGGTTCCGGCACCTCATGTGGTGCCGGAGAAGAAGGCCAAGAAGAAGGCCACGGGGACTCGAAAGAGTTCCCGGCGCCTGGTGGTGTCGGATTCATCGCCCGACAACCCCGAAGCAGCCTCCGCCTCTGAGGACGAGGAGGAGGAGGAAGAAGAAGCCTCTCCCCCTCCAACGGGGGAAGGGAAGAAAAGGAAAGCCACCCCAACTGGGGAGGCCGGGGGTCCAAGAAGGGGAGAACCCTCCTTCCGGACTATACCTCCGACGCCGAAGACGGTGGGCAGGAATGGCCATCTAGGGTCAAGCCCCTGGCAAAATCGTAAGCATCCGGTCATCCAAATAACTTATGATGCCCCTCCATTATTTGGCACTTGCTGACGCCGTATTTGATCATGCAGCCCGCCCAAGACTCAGCTCGACGATTCGACGAGCGGCTCCTTGGATTCGTCGGATGTGAATAGCGCTTCACTCCCGACGGACTCCTCCCCTCTCCCTACGGATGACGCCGAGGTGGAGTCCTGATAGGGACTAAACCAGGAGGAGGTGGTCCTGGAGGCACCGCAAGGTGACCTCCCGGACCCCAGGCCCAAAGGGGGTAAAGTCCCGGAGGGATCCAAGTCCGGCCCCGGGCCGGACACTGCTCCGGAACCATCAACGGTTCCAGAGTCCGACAGGCGGCGCCTTCATAAGAAGGGCAAGCCTACGTTGCCGGCGACCTCCGTCCATCCGGAGGCGCCGGACAATTTGCTGGAGGTGCTTAACGGTGCTTCCATCGACGAGGAACACCGCGCTGTTATGAGTGCGGTGATTCAGAAGGTTCAGTCCGCCAAGAGCGGGCTGACAGAAGCCTGTACAAGGCTGTTAACAGGCTTTGAGGTATGTGTTCAAAAACATATAAAAATGTTACGCATAGACAGTAGCCCCTGATGCTCAGTTCGGCATTCGGAAAGAAAAGCCAAGCTGAGGATCTAAAGAGATATACGCAGGAGTCTAATAAAAATATGTCAATATGGGAATGCAGGCTGCGCTGCTGACCTCTGCCGCACTGACTGCGGAGGTCAATGCATTGAAGGAAAGCCTCGAGCGGTCTGAGAGCGAGCTCGGCCGTGCCAAGAAGCGGCTCGAGGATAAAGAGGGTACGTAGTACCGCATGTAAATGTATATAGAAATACTTGGTTGCAAATAATGATAGGACCAACGTAAATGTTGCAGGGGCCACGACCGAGGTGGCGAACCTGAAGGAGGCGGTGTCCAAGGCCGAGAACAATGCGTCCTTGGAGCGCACCGAGCGAGAGAAGCAGGAGGCGCGGGTGGCGGAGGTGCGGCAAGAGCTCCAGGCTCTCATGGAAAAACATGAGAGTTTGGAGCATGACTCGAAGACTCGAGAGTCCGAGCTCGCCTTGGCTCTTGAGAGTGCCCAAAACGCTAAGGCCGAAGCCCAGAAGGCCCTCCAGGAGATCGAGGCGATGAAGAAAATAGAGGCGGGTAAGGCATTCTTTATGCAAAGCAAGCATGTAAAAGTAAATTATCTATTACTTACCCGAATCCGGAGCTCTCCAGGAGCGTTCGCCGATCTGCCCTGTAGTGTGTCTGATGCTGCCGCGTTCTATCGGGCCGAGGAGGGGAGCTCGACGGAAAAGGTGTTCTGGTCTTAGTATGCTGAGGCCGAGCATCCGGTGCCCCTGAGCGACCAACTGAAGCAGCTGGTCGAGCTCCACAAGGTGGCCGAACTGGCCATGAAGGGCCTCATAGTTCGACTATGGCCTAGGGAAGCCATGCCTGGGAGCTACTTCGGTCTGGTGTGGCGGCTGGTGGACGCTTGGTCGTGGATTGAGGTCATCAAGCGCTCCGTCTGCATTGAAGGTGCCCGTCGGGCCCTTGCCCGTGCTAAAGTGCACTGGGGCAAGCTGGACGCAGAGAAGCTTTTGACGGACGCGCCACCGCCGGGCAAGGAGTACAACATGCCCGAGATGTATTATAAGGGCGTCCTGAAGGGTGCCCACCGTATAGCGGATGAGTGCTCCAAGGATGTAACTTTTGAGTAGACTCGCATTTATTATCCTGTACACTGAAAACTTTGTTCATGTGCATTAAGCAACACTTGTTAATTTAAAATATTACCTTCTGTGCGGCCGTTTATCAAATCTGAGAGATGCAAGTCGTCGGCTTCGACCCCCATGCCACGAGTGCTGGGGTGTTCGGGATAAACCTGAGCGCTCTTGTTCCCATTCTTGGGTCCATCTAGGGAGGCGCTCAACACAACGAACCAAGCCGTCGGACTTATAATGCTTTATCACTCTCACTTAGCCATAGAATTCTATAATTTTAAATTTCGGCGAAGCCCCTAGTATTCGGAAGACCGAGTTCGGGGCGCTATCCACGCCTAGGCCGGATAAGTCCGGTTCCTTGCTCTAAGCGGCATAAGTCTTTAAGGACTCGAAAAACCTCGCGAACAGCGACCGGTCTCTCGCACTATCATGACAGTCAGTTTTAGCTTTCTCTACTGAGGTGTTAACCCAGCTCAACTGGGGCACAATCGCAGTAGTTCTCCCAGCGCTACCTTAGCCAACATTGCGGAACGTAAGGTACCAAAACATGGGAGCCGGGCAAACCCAACTATTGACCAAAGACATGATTCGGAGCCAATGCATATAGTGCTATAAGTTCGGGGTGCCGCACTCATGAGAGTGTTCGATCTTCTCACACCATGTTATGGGGTGTTTAAGCCCCTGGTGTATTGGCCGTACCAAAGTGTACGGTTGCAGAATGTCATGACTGAACATATTTGTGTATATAGAAAATAGATGAGTACAATAATAGATAAGAGCTATGTATTGTTTATTAAAAAAGGGCTGCTGTGAGAGCAGAATGATACAAGTAGTGCGATAAGCAAGAGATGGGATTATTTGACATGTTCCCCTCCAGGGGCAAGCTGCGGGATTTTAAGTAAAACATGTATTAAGCTCGTTATAGAGACCACCTGGACATTTGACGCGGCTTGTTCTCTCCCTGGCTGTTGCATCGTTTGTTCAGCGAGTGTATTGCCGGACAGGCCTTCCGAATAGTTGGATCCTGAAAGTGTGTAAAAAGGAAACGGCGGAATAGGGAGCCCCTTAGTGCGGTTGAGCCGCATTCTGGGCATGCCGTAGTTGTGCCCCTCCCCTTATGCCCATGGTATCTTTAAGGTGTAATTATGTACGCATGGTACCGATATCACCATTTGGCGAGGGCTGGGGTTGCTGCCGCACTGCTATGCTTGCTCGGAACATGCCAGCCGGATTTGTTGTAGGTTACTTCGGGCTCGCTTGACGTTGTCCGGACGTTTGACACGTGGATTGGAGAATTGCCTTGAGAGGCTACTCTGTACTTCCGCCGCCAGGGCTGCCGTGTGCTCCTCCGTTCGGAGAGAGCGTTCGGTGTTTCCATTTACCGTGATGACTCCGCGAGGTCCTGGAATCTTGAGCTTGAGATATGCGTAGTGCGGCACCGAGTTGAATTTTGCAAATGCGGTGCGTCCGAGCAGGGCGTGATAGCCACTGCAGAATGGGACTATGTTGAAGATTAACTCTTCGCTTCGAAAATTATCCGGGGATCCGAAGACCACTTCGAGTGTAACCGAGCCTGTACAGCTGGCTTACACACCTGGTATGACGCCTTTGAAGGTTGACTTTGTGGGTTTAATCCTTGAGGGATCGATGCCCATTTTTCGCACTGTATCCTGATAAAGCAGGTTCAGGCTGCTGCCGCCATCCATTAGGACTCTGGTGAGGTGAAATACGTCGATAATTGGGTCTAGGACCAATGTGGCGAATCCGCCGTGACGGATGCTAGTGGGGTGGTCCCTTCGATCAAAAGTGATCGGGCAGGAGGACCACGTGTTGAACTTTGGGGCGACTGGCTCCAACGCATAGGCGTCCTTGAGAGCATGCTTCCACTCCCTTTTGGGGATGTGGGCTGCGTATATCATGTTCACCGTCCGAACTTGCGGGGGGAATCCCTTCTGTCCTCTGTTGTTCGGCGGCCGGGGCTCCTCCTCGTCATCGCTATGCAGCCCCTTGTCTCTGGTTTCAGCACTTAACTTGCTTGCCTGCTTGAACACCCAACAATCCCTGTTGGTGTGGTTGGCTGGCTGTTCGGGGCTGCCGTGTATCTGGCACGAGCAATTGAGTATCCGGTCTAAGCTGGATTGGCCCGGAGGGTTTCTTTTGAATGGCTTCTTCCGTTGACCGGGTTTAGAGCCTTTGAATCCGGCATTGACTGTCGTATCTTCGGTATTGTCGTCGTTAATGCGGCGCTTATGCTTGTTGCGACGTGACCTGCCGTTGCTGTCCTTGGTATCCGAATTGCCAGGGCTCTTGGTTATGTTATTGCTACGAGCTAGCCAGCTGTCTTCTCTCGCACAAAAGTGGGTCATGAGTGTCATGAGGGCTGCCATAGATTTCGGCTTTTCCTGTCCTAGGTGCCGGGCAAGCCATTCGTCTCGAATGTTGTGCCTGAAGGCTGCAAGGGCCTCGGCGTCTGGACAGTCGACTATTTGTTTTTTCTTGGTTAGGAACCGTTTCCAGAATTGTCTGGCCGATTCCTCTGGCTGCTGGATTATGTGGCTTAGGTCATCGGCGTCTGGTGGTTGCACATAAGTGCCCTGGAAGTTGTCAAGGAATGCGGATTCCAGGTCCTCCCAACAACTAATTGACTCTGCTGGCAGGCTGTTAAGCCAATGTCGAGCTGGTCCTTTAAGCTTGAGCGGGAGGTATTTGATGGCGTGTAGATCATCACCACGGGCCATGTGGATATGAAGGAGATAATCCTTGATCCATACCGCAGGATCTGTTGTGCCATCGTATGATTCGATGTTTATGGGCTTAAAGCCCTCGGGGATTTGATGATCCATTACTTCGTCTGTGAAGCATAATGGGTGTGCGGCGCCCCTGTACTGGGCTATATCACGACGCAGCTCGGATGAGCTTGGTCTGTTGTATTCGGCCTGGCCGTACTTATCATGTCCGGCGTGACGGCTAGCGTCACGTGAAGCGGGGCGCCCATGCGATCCGTAGATCGATCTTGTTTGCCTTGCCTTATTCTCCAATATGTCTCGCAGGTCTGTTGCATCTCCCCATAATCTGGTATGTTTTGAGCGGTGCCGGGGTGCGGCTTGGGTCGAGGGCCTGAAGGCCTCTCTATCACGGCCACGGGGTGGCCGATCGGGCGCATCGTACGCTGGTGATATAGGTTTAGTTGCTTCCTCCTCAAGTTGGGGTAGCAGCTTGCGCTTTGGGTAGCTCTTGGAGGGGCGTTCGAGTTTATACTCTTCGGCCGCCAGGACTTCGGTCCATCTGTCGGCTAGCAAGTCTTCGTCAGCTCTAAGTTGTTGTTGTTTTTTCTTGAGGCTGCTTGCCGTGGCCATAAGCCTGCGTTTGAAACGCTCTTGTTCGACGGGATCCTCTGGCACGACGAATTCGTCGTCGTCGAGGCTTGCCTCGTCTTCGAAGGGAGGCATATACTTGTCGTCCTCAACCTCTCTATCGGCCGCTCTCTCATGAGGGCTGGCTCCTTCGTCCTCCTGCACTGAATCCTGCTGGAGGGGGTTGTCTTCGGCACTGTCCGGTGTGTTGTTATCTCCGGTGCCGGAATCGCCATTTTTGCTTTGGCGGGACTTAGAGCGGCGCCGCTGACATCGGCGCTTGGGTTGCTTCTTGGAGGGGTCATCCTCCGCTTTTTCCTCGCCATCCCCTGCTTTGGGGGTGTCCACCATGTATATGTCATATGACGAGGTGGCTTTCCAGTTCCCTATAGGTGCTAGTTCTTGGTCGTCTCCTTCATCGGCGTCCATACCGTCGATGTCTTCGGAGTCAAAGTCGAGCATGTCGGTTAAATCATCGACAGTGGCTACGAAGTGGGTGGTGGGTGGGCCTCAAATTTCTTCGTCGTCCGTATCCCAACCGTGCTGACCGTAGTTCGGCCAGGGCTCTCCTAACAAAGAGAGAGACTTTAGTGAATTCAGGATATCGCCAAAGGGCGAGTGCTGAAAGACGTTCGTGGCGGTGAGCTCCATGATCGGAGCCCAATCGGGTTCGATCGGAAGAGGTGCGTGATATACGGAGTCCGGAACGGAGTCCGGCACCTTAGAGTCACGTGCCCTGCAAAGGACTAGGCTGGTATTCGGCTCTATCGCCGTAGAGATTGCGGCTCCCGGGGTGGCGTCCAACCGTCCATCCCCGACTAGCGCAGTAGGCTCCGAGCTAGTGGTCGGAGCGGATACCTGAGCGACGCTCTGGGCGTTGTCCGGCGGCAGAGCTAAATCATGCCCAACGTGACAGTGCGGCGTGCTCGGCCATGGCTCGAATCCGTCGAAGATCAAGTCCCCGCGGATGTCGGCCGTGTAATTTAAGCTTCCAAACCTGACCTAATGACCAGGAACGTAGCTTTCGATCTGCTCCAGATGGCCAAACGAGTTGGCCCGCAGTGCGAAGCCGCCGAACACGAAGATCTGTCCGAGGAGAAAGGTCTCACCCTGGACCGCGTCGTGATTGATGATCGAACAAGCCATCGGGCCTAAAGGCGACGACACAGAGGAACTCTCAATGAAAGCACCAATGTCAGTGTCAAAACCGGCGGACCTCGGGTACGGGGTCCCGAACTGTGCGTCTAGGCGGATGGTAACAGGAGACAAGGGACACGATGTTTTTACCCAGGTTCGGGCCCTCTCGATGGAGGTAAAACCCTACTCCTGCTTGATTAATATTGATGATATGGGTAGTACAAGAGTAGATCTACCTCGAGATCAGAGAGGCTAAACCCTAGAAGCTAGCCTATGGTATGATTGTTGTTCGTCCTACGGACTAAAACTCTCCGGTTTATATAGACACCGGAGAGGGCTAGGGTTACACAGAGTCAGTTACAATGGGAGGATATCTTCATATCGTATCGCCAAGCTTGCCTTCCATGCCAAGGAAAGTCCCATCCGAACACGGGACAGAGTCTTCAATCTTGTACCTTCATAGTCCGAGAGTCCGGCCATCCGGACACCCCCTAATCCATGACTCCCTCAATAGGTGTAAGGGGGAAGCTATCTTTATGTTGTTCTCCCTCCAACAATGTGCACATGCACTTTTTATGGCCTAGCTAGATCTATGTATGTGCGTGGTGTTGCATATGTTTGTGGTGTCACTACAAGAAATATGTCAACTAGTGACCTTTTGTTAGTGACCCTAGAAGAATTGGTCATAAATTGATGACCATTTTAGACCAATAGGTCAAAAGCTGTTGGGGGGGGGGCTCCAAACCCTAACCTATAACGACCATTCTGGTCAGAAAGGTCATAATGCCATTACAGTAAATGGTCATAAAAGCGGGAAGCATTGTCCACTGCCTCACGCCTAGCTGATAACGACCAATATAACATGGTCACTACACTTGATTTTGAATGAATTAGGATGATTAGGCAGCCACCTCAGCAACCTCGCTTATGTGTCACTGTCTAGGTGTCATTTTTTGTTAAATATTAATATTCAACAACAGACGGGGCACACACTGACATGCATGACCCATTTGATAGGAGGGGCCGAGTGCTTAATTCGCACAAAAAATGTGCGCTAGCGGGAACTCGAACCCACGACCTCGCGCTTGCTTCGCTCGCTTGCTACCGCTGGGCTAGAGAGGGACAGTTGCTCAGGTATGGGAACTTATCTATACATTATATAAAACCACAGCTCTCTCGTATCAGTGACAAGTGGGGCCTTCCGACCAGGTGGGAGGCATCAAATAGAGCAACACTTAGCGTTTTTCTAGGTCTTCCGACCAGGTGGCGACGGGCGGCGGCGGAAACAAGCAACAGACGAGGGCGGGGCCGGTGAGCGGCGGGCAGGCGGCGGCCGGCGGGCGGGGCTGGCAGCCGAAGCAACCAGTAGGGGTTGCTCGCCTTGCCCACGACCTTGCTGCAGGTGACCTCGCCCACGGCCTCGCAGCGGAAGCAACCAGCAGGGGCGGAGGCGGGGGCGGGGCAGGGGCGTGGAGGCGAAGCAGGGGTGTGGGCGACTGACGGTGGTGGGGGCGGGGGCAGGAACGGCGACCGAAGCGACCAGCAGGGGCCGCTCGCCTTGCCCACGACAAGAACGACGACCTCACCGCCGGTGACCTCGCCCACGGCCTCGCCGCTCGCCTTGTCCACGACAGGAGCAGCTCGCCGAGCATGGGGGACTCCTCTCCCCCCTCTCCACCGCAAGCACACCTCCCGGTATGCACCCCTCTCCCCCTATCCTCTCCTTTCCTCTGATTTGGCTCAGATTTGCCAGTGTTGCGCCTCTGATTTGATGTAGGTTTGTTGTAAGCTTGGAAAAATCTGTTGGAAATGTCATTGATGAATTTGGTAGAAATTGTGAAGAGAATTTCTGTTGATGAAATTATTAGGAGAATTGTTGTTGATGACATTGTTAAGAATTCTTTTGGAATTCAGTCAATTATTACTGGTAAATTACGTTGTCAGCAATCAATAGAACAGAGCTCAAGTTGGTCTTTCCCTGAAATAGGATCCTGGGGTTGATGTAGATTTGATGTTACACCTCTGAAATTCCAGCCTCAAAACTGTTAAAGGACCTGAATATTGATGTAGATTAGATGTACACTAGGAAAAATCTCATTGATGTAGATTTGATGCAATCTTGGAAATGGCATTCACGTAAATTTACAGTGCTGTTATTGTTGGTGGTTTAACCAAAATAGTTCTTAGTGGCAGCATATATTCTTATTGTTGGTTGTTTAACCACCTTTGTTTTTTTGTGAACCAAAATATGTTTTAGTTAGCTTTTCTTTTCTCCCATGTGAAATCTGTATTTCCATTTGAACTACTTTTTATTGCTCCCATCTGAAATCAGTAAACCATGTGAACTGGACTAAAGTAGTGCGAAATTGGAAATATCTGAATGTTGTGCTTAGGCAGTTAGCATATAAAGTTGATGCACTTAGATTGATTTGCTAAGTTGCAACAATTTGTTGTCTTTGGCAGATGGACAGAAGCTGGATTAGAAAAGGAGTTAGAAAGTTTTTGAAAGAACATATGAAAGGAGTTGATGATTTCATGGCCTTTGTTCGGGCAAATTTTGCCAAAGATGCTCACATTCTTTGCCCATGCTGCGAATGCCTCAACCGTCCAAGAATGGCTCAAGGAAGAGTGGAAGATCATCTACTTCTTAATGGGATGTCCAGCACATATGATAGATGGATATATCATGGAGAACCTTTGGACAGTCAACCTCAACATTTTGAAGCTGATACAGAGGCCCCTCATATGATGGGTGGTGGTGATGCTGGCATTGATTTCATGGAAAAGGTTTTGCGAGATAATGCTATTTTGGAGGAAGAGGATGGGCATGAAGATGATAGGATTCCTGACCTATTGAAGGATTTGTACGATGCTGAAGATCGTGCTGATGGACAGAAGTCGTTGTTTGCTGAGGTGTTAGAGGAGGCGAAGCGCGCAGCTCATGAAGGGGGTAAATTTTCAAGATTTACCTTCACCGTGAAGTTACTCCACATCAAGTCTTTCTATCGGATTAGCAATGCCGCATTCAATGCAATACTCTGTCTTTTGAGCTTGCAATTCCCTGATAGTTGTGTTCCCAGATCTTATGATGAAGCATTGAGCATAATCCGCAGGCTGGGGTTAGGTTATGTGTCAATACATGTGTGCCCAAATAATTGTGTCTTGTTTCGGAAGGATTTAGCAAAGCATGACAATTGTCCAAAATGCAATGCATCTAGGTGGAAAGATGCTGATGGGAAGAAGTCAATACCAGAGAAGGTACTGAGGCACTTTCCCTTGATACCAAGGCTGCAGCGGATGTTCATCTCGAAGAAATCATCGCGTGAGGTACAGTGGCACAAGCTGAAGCGGCAACCTGTGGACAATGAGCTGAGCCATCCAGTGGACGGAGAGGCATGGAAAGAGTTTGACCGTATACATATATATTTTGCTGCAGATCCAAGGAACATAAAACTTGGCATTGCCACAGATGGGTTTAATCCGTTTGGGAACATGAGCACGTCTTATAGCATGTGGCCAGTTTTTGTGGTGCCATACAACCTGCCACCATGGGCATGCATGGATCAGTCCAACTTCATGATGTCATTGCTTATCCCGGGTCCAGAGTCTCCAGGAAAGGATTTTGATCTCTTTATGGAGCCCCTCATAGAAGAACTGCTCCAGCTCTGGACTGGTGTACCTACATACGATGCTTTGAGTCCGGAAGAAAAGTTCAATCTACGTGCTGCAATCATATGGACCATCCATGATTTCCCGGCTCTGCACACTCTGTCTGGGAGGATCACAGCGGGTTATCAGGCTTGTGTCCATTGTGACAAAGACCCTTGCTCAAAGAGAATAAGGAGCAAGATCTGCTATATTGGGCTCCGCCGCTTTCTTCCTCGAAACCATCGCTGGCGAAGAAGCAAAGATTTTAATGGTGAGAATGAAACCCGTGACAAGCCAGCTAAATTCACTAAAGAAGAGCTGGAGCAGCAACTTGAAAAGGTGAAAGATGTGAGACCAGGAAAGCTGGCAAAGAAAAGAAAGTGTGAGTAAGGTCAATGTTGGGACCGGAGGTCTTGTTTGTGGGACCTGCCATACTGGGCTGATCTGAAATTAAGGCATAATCTCGATGTAATGCACATTGAGAAAAACATATGCGAGAATCTGCTAGGGACGTTTCTGAACATTAAAGGGAAGACAAAGGACACGGTTAGTTCTAGGCTTGATTTGGAGGACATGGGCATAAGAGAAGATTTGCATCTACAGCACAATGAAGATGAAGATTCATTTGAAATGCCACGAGCATGGTATACAATGATGAAAGAACAAAAGCTTGCATTCTGTGAATTCCTAAGAGCGGTGAAATTTCTAGATGGTTATGCTGCTAACCTAGAAAAGTGTGTTACTTCTGATGGATTCAAGCTTTCAGTACTGAAAACTCATGATTGTCACATCCTCCTCCAAAGGATTTTACCGGCGGGCCTCCGAGGAATCATGGACAAGGATATATATGAAACGGTTGCTGAGCTGGGAAATTTCTTTAGAGAACTGTGCTGCAAAACACTCAAGTTAACTGTCCTGGAAAGACTTGAAAAAGAAATCCCAATTATTCTTTGCAAGCTCGAGAAGATTTTCCCTCCAGCTTTCTTCACCGTGATGGTCCATTTGGCGGTGCACTTACCAAAAGAGGCAATGCTTAGAGGCCCTGTGCAATACGGTTGGATGTACCCAATCGAAAGAAGGCTGCTTACTTGTAAGCGTTATGTGCGAAACACGGCAAGACCTGAAGGTTCTATTACTGAAGCATATGTCGTTGACGAGTGCTTGACTTTTTGCTCTAGATACTTTGGCGATGTGGAAACAAGATGGAACCGGCCGGACAGAAATAGAGAGCGGTCTGATTCGCAAAGTGGTGATGTCTCTGTTTTCAACCATGGTGTGAACTTTCTTGGAGCCTCACAATACTTGGAGGCTGGTGATGAGTATGACAAGATGGTTTGGTTTGTGCTTAGCAATTGCGCCGAGGTTCTACCATATATTGAGTACGTTATATCTTGTGCACTCGTTATATATATTTTTTCACTTGGGTTGGCACCAGCCTAATGTTTTAATTCACATGTTTTGTTGGCATTGCAGGAAATGCAAGGAAGAGTTAAATCAGGAACAAAGCAATATCCATGTTGATAAAAGGGTTGCCAAGGGGTTTGCTAAGTGGTTTAAGAATCATGTGAGATCTTTAGCCACATGTTTTATGTTTTCTGTGTTATTCACCGATTGTTAAATACCATTGTTTGCTAAATGGTTTATTTGTGCAGATTGGAAAGTTGCATGAGGAGAAGAAGGTCAGTGATGATCTATTTGCTTTGGCATGCTTACCGGATAAGCGCGTGAGAGTGTATTCAACATGCATTGCTGACGGTGTCCGGTACCACACCGTTGACCGCGAGGAAAAAAGGAAGGCACAGAATAGTGGAATCGTCACTGAGGGGTCACATGATCGTGAGATCATTGACTTCTATGGTCAGTTGAGAAGCATCGTAGAGTTGCAGTACAACTCTAGTGGTGGCATCCATTGCTCGGTTGTCTTATTTCGCTGTGACTGGTTTGATCTTGGTAGCAAGAAGAAGAGAGACTCTTTTGTCAAATATGATGGCCACTTCAAAAGCATCAACACTGCAAGGTGCTGGTATAAGAGTGATCCCTTTATTCTAACAACAGAAGCAACAATGGTGTTTTATCTGCCAGACACTCTTTTGCACAGAAAATGGCGAGTTGTGCAAAACTTTGAGCACAGACACTTGTGGAGTGTGACTGAAATAGAAGTGGAAAAGGGCCCCGGTGATGGTGGACTAACATACCAAGATGATCACTCTACGGAAGTTCCGTTGCAAGATGATGATGACTCTATGGAAGTTCCGGTGCAAAGCAGAGTGCGAAGGGACCGGGAACGTGTGATCGTTGGTGCTGCAACAGTTGAAGGCATCAAGAAAATAAGAAAGGTGGTAGCGGATGAACATGAGAGCGAGGATGAGGAAAACCGGACTGATCATACTATGCTGCAATATTGTAGTGATGATGAGGAAAACAGGAGTGGGCATAGAGTTCCTTGTTTTCGTATCGACGACGATGAGTAGCGAATGGACTGGCAAAGGTAAATACTATTACTTCATGTTATTTGTTTTGGTATCTATGTGACTTGATGTGATCAATCTTCTCTCCAGGTAGAAAAATGCTTGAAGATTCTAGGAGCAAAATGATGTGATCCTGATGGTTGTAGAAAAATGATGATCCTGATGGCTGTAGCAATATGGAGCAAAATGATGTTTTAAGATTCCAGCAGCAAAATGTAGTTTTTGTAATATGGAGCAAAATGTAGTTTTTGTAGCTGTTATGCTTGCTATTTTGAACTGAATTGAGATGTTATGTTTCATGAAATTTTTTTGAACTGAATTGAGATGTTGTGTTCTGATGGCATGGAGCTGAAGATGCTATTTTTTGAACTGAAGATGCTATTTTAACTGAATTTTGGTCAGAACTGAATGTTTAACTGAATTTTGCTTCAACTGAATGTTTAACTGAATTTTGCTTCAGTGAGCAAAAAATATGCGCCTGTGGGGACTCGAACCCACGACCGTGCGCTTGTTTCACTATGTTACTACCACTGGGCTAGGAAGAGATTACTGGTCTTCCACTCTATGCCAACCCTTTTAAATATATCAAACTAGTCAAGTATCAAGCACGCACCTCACTGACAAGTGGGCCACTCGACCCACTCGCTGACAAGTGGGCCATTTTTCTATTGTACCCAAGCTACCAAAAATATGCGCGCGGCCAAAAAAATTGCGCGTGCGGGGGCCCGAACCCACGACCTGGCGCTTATTTCACTGTGTTTCGACCACTGGGCTAGGAAGAGGCTGTTGTTTCACATGTTTTGCCCACCCTTTTTAATATATCAAACCAGTCGACCCGCTCCCTCTCTTTTCCCCACTTCTCTGATAAGTGGACCCGCTCCCTCTCTTTTCCCCACTTCTCCTCACCACTCGACCCGCTCCTCCTCTCCATCGACGGCGCAGCCCACCGCCGCCGGCTCCTTCCTCTCCCACCGCCGGCCTCCCCACCGCCGCCGGCTCCTTCCTCTCCCACCGCTACCGACTCCTTCCTCTCCCACCACCGCCGACTCCTTCCTCTCTCTCCCAAGGTATGAATGCTTCCTCTCTCTCTCCTTCCTGGTTGGATTAGTTTTCTGCTACTGGTTAGATTATGGTTCTTGCCGTCGCCTAGATTGGATTAGATTAGATAGGGATTGGATTAGGGTTTTATTTGGTTAGGGTTTGATTGGGACTGCATTAGGTTATATTAGGGTTGGATTAGATTAGGGTTTGATTAGTGGGAATTGATTCAGTTAAGGATTATGCTGTCAAGTATTCAGTTAAGGATTTGGTTAAGGAATTAGATAAGGCAGCAAGTATGAGACACTTGTATGAGCATTATCATGCAGTGAGACACTAGTGTGTTCTAATTTGTTTTTCTTTTTGTAATGTTTTACCCGAGTGGCTAAGCACTGATATGTAGGTGTACAAATACAATGTGATCATTCTAAGCACTGCTATGTTGGTGCCTATGTTCTGATGTGTACAAATACAATTCTATCTAGGTGTTTGCACTGCTAAGATTTTCTTGGTCTCTTGTTTTTTCTGTTTTGATGTTATATTCATAGAAGTTTGCATATGTGTGCATCATGTAATGTGATTATGCTAGCTCAAAAGGTTGAGAAAGGCCAGTGTAAGAAATGATCATAATCTCTTGATGATGCATGAAGTATTTCCTGCTATAATTTTCTTGCATGAAGTATTTCCTACTATGTAGCCGTACACTATTGGTCCATTTATAATAGATATGGTTCCGGTCAATTTATATTGTTGTGTTCTAGTCAATTTATAGTAGATTTTAGTGTTGTTGATGTTGGTGGTCACCTGATGATGTTGTTGTTGCTGTGTTAGTTTACTATGCTATTAATGTTGCTTTTCAGAGAAGTGAGATGGCTGGCTTGGAAGGTTTCGAGTTCTTCGAGATCGTAATTGAGAAATCTTGCAGTAGGCAGGTATGTTTATCATCACTCATTTCTTTATCATCACTCTGATGTCTAGTGCTTGATTGCCACAATTAACCACTGCTTGACCCTCGCTGCAGAGGTTGCCTGACAAGTTTGTGAAGATGCTCGCCGGCCGTGAGCCCCACAAAGTGAAGCTGCGGGAGGCCGGCAGCGGGCTTCACAGGCTGTGGGACGTGTCGGTGGTGTTCGATGGTGAATGCCACATGTACCTAGGGCTCGGCTGGGAGCATTTCGCCTGTGTCCATGAGCTACAGCTCGGTACTTCCTTGTCTTCCGCTACGATGGCGACGCCATGTTCACCGTGAAGATGTTCGACAACACCATGTGCCGCATGTACTACCAGCACGACTACGATGCCAGTAAGCTCTCTACCTCTCTTCTTCCTGTCCTTTTGGCTTCCTCTACCAGCACGACGACAACACCATGTTCACACTTTGTTGCATTTGGCCAGGCAGTGGGAGCAGCAGCGGGGATGACGAGGAGCAGAGCGGGGATGACGAGGAGCAGAGTGGGCAAGAAGAGGAGCAGAGCGGGGATGATGACCTTGCTATGGTGGTGGCTGACGACGACCTTGCTATGGTGGTGGCTGACGACGACCCTGCTATGGTGGTGGCTGACGACGACCCTGCTATGGTGGTGGCTGACGACGACCTCGCGATTGTGGTGCATGATGCTGACCTCGTGATGGTGGTGCCTGACGATGACCTCGTGATGGTAGTGGCACCGACGATTCCACAGCTGGGCGACAGGACCATGCCAATTGTGGTAGAGGAGTACATCCCCGTTGGGATTCGCCACTCTGAGCGCATCAGGTTGATGAAGGAGAAGAAGGAGGAGTGAAGATGTTAAGAAAATGAAGTGGCAATGTTAAGCATGTTGGGTTTAAGCTTGTTAGTGTAATCTGAACATGTCAATGTTAAGTATGTCAGGTTTAATTTTGTGCATGCTCATGGATGCTGTATGACAGTGTCATCTAAACATGTCAATTTCTTAAAAATGAATATTTAGTTTGGTAATTGATGGGAATTGGAATTTTTTAAGCATGCTCATGGATGAAAGATAAAATTATGGGGTTTTGTGCATGCTCATGTATGAAACAATATAAGTTTCATTTTTTGAATGCTAAAAACATGACTCAAACCCTAGCCACGGACGACCGCCACCGCCGTGACGAAATCCGACGGTTTTTGAAAACATCGTAAAAAATTCAAAAACTATTTTTCATTTTTTGAATGCTAAAGACATGTGTTTTCCCGTGAAGCGGCTACAAGGTAGGCATTTCATCACAGAATCGACAACAGATTGGCACGCCTCAAACCCTAGCCACGGACGGCCGCCACGATGAAATCGGCCGGTTTTTGAAAACACCGTAAAAAATTCAAAAAAATCAAAAAAATGGGAGACCTCCGTGTCACATCATCAAATGTGGCCTACCAACTAGCAAAAATACTAAACTTGCAATACGGATGTTTTCTTGAAAAAGTGTTCTCAAAAACGACCTACCATGAACGAAGATTCATGGCTTTCAAGCCAAACTAGCAATGATATGGCCGCATCCGATGAATAGTTTCTGATAATATGCCCAAATTTGGCGCATGACTCCGTCTTGTGAAGGCAAACAATGTTGCCAAAGCGAGGTTCCAACTTGTTTACCAAGAAAAACCTTTTTTCATTTTTTGAATGCTAAAGGCATGCGTTCTTCGTGAAGCGACTACAAGGAGGGTCACCCCAAATGGCGCCATTCCATGTCTATCTCAAAGTAGACCCTGTTTTATGGACGGTCGCCAAAAAGCATGCATTTCCGACCCTCGTAGCTACTTCCGACAATTCAGACCACCTTCGGCCGATTCAACTCGAACCGGCTGGAATTTGAACTGCGGGTCCTCCATAGCTTGCCTGTTATTTTTGCCAAAAATGCTTTTTAGCTTCACAGGTAAGCATTTCATCACATAATCGACAACAGATTGGCACGCCTCAAACCCTAGCCACGGACGGCCGCCGCGATGAAATCGGCCGGTTTTTAAAACACCGTAAAAAATTCAAAAAAATTCAAAAAAATGGGAGACCTCCGCGTCACATCATCAAATGTGGCCTACCAACTAGCAAAAATACTAAACTTGCAATACGGATGTTTTCTTGAAAAGGTGTTCTAAAAAACGACCTACCATGAACGAAGATTCATGGCTTTCAAGCCAAACTAGCAATGATATGGCCGCATCCGATGAATAGTTTCTGATAATATGCCCAAATTTGGCACATGCCTCCGTCTTGTGATGGCAAACAATGTTGCCAAAGCGAGGTTCCAACTTGTTTACCAAGAAAAACCGTTTTCCATTTTTTGAATGCTAAAGGCATGCGTTCTTCGTGAAGCAGCTACAAGGAGGGTCACCCCAAATGGCGCCATTCCATGTCTATCTCAAAGTAGACCCTGTTTTATGGACAGTCGCCAAAAAGCATGCATTTTCGACCCTCGTAGCTACTCCCGACAATTTAGACCACCTTCGGCCGATTCAACTCGAACCGGCTGGAATTTGAACTGCGGGTCCTCCATAGCTTGCCCGTTATTTTTGCCAAAAATGCTTTTTAGCTTCACAGGTAAGCATTTCATCACAGAATCGACAACAGATTGGCACGCCTCAAACCCTAGCCACGGACGGCCGCCGCGACGAAATCGGACGGTTTTTGAAAACACCGTAAAAAATTCAAAAAAATCAAAAAAATGGGATACCTCCGCATCACATCATCAAATGTGGCCTACCAACTAGCAAAAATACTAAACTTGCAATACGGATGTTTTCTTGAAAAGGTGTTCTCAAAAACGACCTACCATGAACGAAGATTCATGGCTTTCAAGCCAAACTAGCAATGATATGGCCGCATCCGATGAATAGTTTCTGATAATATGCCCAAATTTGGCGCATGCCTCCGTCTTGTGATGGCAAACAATGTTGCCAAAGCGAGGTTCCAACTTGTTTACCAAGAAAAACCGTTTTTCATTTTTTTGAATGCTAAAGGCATGCGTTTTTCGTGAAGCGGCTACAAGGAGGGTCACCCCAAACGGTGCCATTCCATGTCTATCTCAAAGTAGACCCTGTTTTACGGATGGTCGCCAAAAAGCATGCATTTCCGACCCTCGTAGCTACTCCCGGCAATTCAGACCACCTTCGGCCGATTCAGCTGGAACCGGCTGGAATTTGAACTGCGGGTCCTCCATAGCTTGCCCGTTATTTTTACCAAAAATGCTTTTTAGCTTCACAGGTAGGCATTTCATCACAGAATCGACAACAGAGTGGCACGCCTCAAACCCTAGCCACGGACGGCCGCCGCGACGAAATCGGCCGGTTTTTGAAAACACCATAAAAAATTCAAAAAAAATCAAAAAAATGGGAGACCTCCACGTCACATCATCAAATGTGGCCTACCAACTAGCAAAAATACTAAACTTGCAATATGGATGTTTTCTTGAAAAGGTGTTCTAAAAAACGACCTACCATGAACGAAGATTCATGGCTTTCAAGCCAAACTAGCAATGATATGGCCACATCCGATGAATAGTTTCTGATAATATGCCCAAATTTGGCGCATGCCTCCGTCTTGTGATGGCAAACAATGTTGCCAAAGCGAGGTTCCAACTTGTTTACCAAGAAAAACCATTTTTCATTTTTTGATTGCTAAAGGCATGTGTTTTTCGTGAAGCGGCTACAAGGAGGGTCACCCCAAACGGCGCCATTCCATGTCTATCTCAAAGTAGACCCTGTTTATGGACGGTCGCCAAAAAGCATGCATTTCCGACCCTCGTAGCTACTCCTGACAATTCAGACCACCTTCGATCGATTTAGCTGGAACCGGCTGGAATTTGAACTGCGGGTCCTCCATAGCTTGCCCGTTATTTTTGCCAAAAATGCTTTTTAGCTTCACAGGTAGGCATTTCATCATAGAATCGACAACAGATTGGCACACCTCAAACCCTAGCCACGGACGGCCGCCGCGACGAAATCGGTCGGTTTT
>NC_041381.1:69507915-69517763 GCF_002162155.2 Triticum dicoccoides
CCTAGCGCCGCCCCGCTCCCACTCCCTCCCCTCCGCGCCGCCCTGCTCCCACTCCGTGTCGCCCCGGCACGCCGCTGCGCCGCCCCGCCGTGCCACGGTGCGCTGCCCACCCCGGCAACGAATCCACCCATCTCTCTTCCCTCGATGACGATTGCTACATCGACAGCTACATCGACCGCCCGGGCTACGACAGGGAGTACATCGGCGGCGGTGGCTACATCATCCACATCATCAACGATCGACGACGGCGACAGGTACCCCTCTCCTCTCCCCTCTCCCCTCGATCTTCTAGGTTTCGGTAGATCCCCCTCCTGATCGACCTAGGGTTAGGATTCGGTTGATCTAGGGTTAGGTTCTGTCGATCTAGGGTTAGGATTCGGTTGATTTACGAGCTCCTGGTGGTTCTTGTTCATGTTCATCGAGCTCCTGGTTCTTGTTCTTATTAATGTCGATCTAGGGTTAGGATTCGTTTTCTTGTCGATCTAGGGTTAGGATTCGCGCGTCGGCTCCTCCCTCCCTGCTCGAACCCTTCTGATCCAGAACATGCTCGCCAGATTCACTCATGGTGCTTGGCTTGGGTCATAGTTGGTTATGTTGCATGTGTGTCCTTGTGCACTTGTAGTGTTGGTGATTTAAGGCACCGTTTATCAGATATATTGTTTATTTGTTTGGATCTTTCATGTCATAATCTTAAAAAAATGCTTGTTTGATACTCGTGGAGCTCCTGGTGGTTTGTTTGATCCTCCTCATGGTTTAGGGTTCATGTAGAGGATGGAGAGGAAGTGCATGATTTTAGAGGATGGGGATGGATGAGGAAGTGGATGAGGTTTGAGGAAGACCTCCCTCTGGTTCATGTAGCTTGTGTATGATTTAGTTACTTAGCTTGTATCAGTAGCACTTGGAGAAGGTGCCCCTCAGGGCCTCTCATGCTGCCCATTCCTGTTGTTTTGAGGTTATGGGTGTGTTTGGTGTGCGTTTGGTTATATTGTGCTTGTGCGTTGGTCTGGTTCGTGGCGTGTTTACCGCTCTTGTGAGAGGGGCGCTGTGTCACTGATGTTTCTAAACCTGATGTTCATGATGTATCTCTGATGAGATGTATGGCCAAGTGAATGCTGTCATGATGTAAGCCGCATACAGTAAGTAGACAGTGATGTGTTCAGTCACCAAGCTATAGTGGAATTACATGATTTAGATGAGCATTTCTTTATCAGCACAGAGGCCGTCCCGTGTGGCCCTCTCGCCTTTTTTTGTTATTGTTGCAAAGACCGGGAACTTTATTGAGCAGTTGAGAATAATTTTTTCATCTGCTTTTGTACTTCTGCAAGTACTGTTGTTTCATGCTTTACTAGTGGAAACATCTAGTTGTTTTGAAGGTCCTCATGATATACTCGTCTAGATTGCTGTCAGACTGTCTAAGCATGTGTACATGACACCAATTCACTAGTTCATGTTGCTTGCTTGCTAACATACATGTTGCTTGCAAGCATACATGCTTAATTAGGGTTTCCATCAGCAGTACTTGCTTGTATCAGTAGCACATGGAGAAGAAGCTACTTGCTTGCTTATTAATTAGGGTTTATATCAATAGTATTTGCTTGCTTCTTTTCAATTTCCTTCATTGCTTGCTTGTTTCTATCAGTAGCACTTTGCTTGCTTGCTTGTTTAGTGTACATATATTTCCACTGTACATGCATGCTTGTTTAGTGCACTTACATGTTTGCTTAATTAATAACAGTACATCAGTGTATGTGCATGTTGGTCAAAATGCTTTCCTTTATTGATACAAGTGCATCATTTTACTTTATCCCTGTTGTATCTGATTGTTGTTTATTCTATTTTGCAAGCACCACCTCAAGATCATCCATGGCAAGGATGACAAGGTCAAACGTGAGGCCAACCGTTGGTATGCAACTTGCTCCTTCTGGTTATACTGTCGGTTTCATAAAATTTGTGTCTTAATATGCTAAGTGAAATGTATTGCTGCAATCTGAATGAGCTGGCTTAATTGTGTCTGTGTGCTGTTAGTCTTCCTTACCTGAATAACTAGGATTAAATGATAATAAAATTTCATAAGATATGTTTGGCTGTCTGTCCATACATTCCAAACATTCACCTAATAGTTACGTTTCCTTTATCATGCAAAGAAGAGCCTCTCACCAAGTACAAGAAGGTTAGGGCTAGAAATATCATGAGGAACAATCAGCTGTTCCGGTCCCTTGGCATTGGTGCAATTGCGTCGATGATTAGGAAAACAAATGATGTACGAGAAGGTAGAAGTGATGAGGTTCGAGAAGGTAGTGGAGTTATCAATGATGACCCAGAGTACAACCCTAAGGAGGATGAAGTTATTGATGGAGAGGAAGTGGATGATGTTGTAGTGAGCAAGACTGTTAAGGTGCAAACTCTGTCTTGCTTGGAGGGCTGGGGTTCTTTTATGCTATGTTATTCCTTGTGCTCACATATTTCTCTTGTGATCTAATGCTTTTTTCCATGCTATTTATACGAGGCACTGAAGGAATCTAGGACGAAGAGGCCTGGTGTTAAGAAGACAGTCAGCAAGAAGAAGAAGAGCTCAGAAACATCTGCTGCAATGCCTCCAGGAAGGGTGATGGCCCCAGCTCCAGGACAAAAAAAGAGGATCCTGGAACCTGATGAACCTGCCCTTGATAGAGTCACAAGGAAGGAAGCACAGATGGCGACTGCAACGGACCATCAGGAAAGTCTGCTGCGCATGGACTCTGAGACCTCGGTGCAAATGGGTGATGAGTTGCCGCCCATGGATGAAGGAACCACTCTCAGCATGGATGGAAGTGGCACTGTCTGCCTTTTTGAAGGAGGAACCATCTGCATTGATGAAGCAGGCACTGTCCACACAGACCTCAGCCCTGTTGCACCTTCTATTGACAGGAATGCTGTCATCAATGAAGAAGAACAGCAGCTTGTGCTTCAATCAGGCAAGTTGACCTTTGCAATGCTATCTTTTACTAGTGCATTTTCCAAATGGAATGATCATGTATGCTTTTGTCGATTCCTGCATTTGTTGATTTCTATTCTAATTTATGAGTTCAATTTCATTTTCAGATGCAATGACTACCAAGACTAGACCTAGAAAGGGCAAAGGGCTAGAGAGGATCACCAAGTCGCTTGGTAGCAAGGTGCCTATCCAAATTGCCGAAGGGATGAAGCGTCCAGAGAAGCCTCTGCAGTCAGCAAAGCTTGCTTCTGAGTGTGGACTCGTTGCAAGAAACCATCTTCCGGTTCTTCCTCACTTCAAGCTATACAAAAAAAATGCTAGTCTATTGGAGAACTACATTGGGAAAGTTGCTGTAAGCTACTTCTTTCATAGTTAATGTGCTATCTATTTTCTGTTACACCTATGCATGATCACTAATATTGTTCCTACCTTGTTTGTTGTCTTGGTAGGCAAATTTTGAGATGAACACGGACTCGGAGACCATCAAGACCGCGTGATATTCTGCAGAAAAATTCAAAGAACAGACGCCATCAGATCAAGAAGAAGTATTTTGATACCGTAGCTGCAAATAAAGTCAACATCAAGTCTCCGGTACTTGATCTGACGGATGGTGAATGGCAAGATCTGTTGGAGATGTGGTCTACCCCAAGACATAAGGTTTGTCTCTGCTTTGTTTGATGCTTTATGTTCTACACATGATATGCTAGTGCTAGATCATGCTGACAGTATGCTTTTTTGTAGGAAACCTGTGTGTCGAACAAGATGAATCGAGAAAAAGTCGTGTACAATCAGAGAACTGGTTCCAGGCACTACACAGCACACATTTTTGCCACTGTGAGAACTTTTCTCTAGAGACCTTACCGTTTGATCCTCGTTGGATAACATTTCTGATTCTTGCTGAATAACATTTTGATTTTTGTTGAAAAACATTTCAGAAAGAAGAGCGTAAGGGTGAGCAGCTGTCTGCGATTGACTTGTTTAAGGCAACCCACAACAGCAAGAAGCACGGGTTTTCGGAGCCAGTCAAGACTGCTATAGTAAGTCACTCCATGCTTTGTCCATGCCCTGTTTGATTCATGCCAGCTTTGATGCCAGATTTGTTCATGCCAACTTTGATGCTTTGATGATTTGATGTTGTTTGATTCGGAGCCAGTTCCATGCTTTGATGTTGTTTGATAGTTCCATGCTTATAGTTCCATGCTAGGCTTAATGAAGATATTAGAACAGCTTAATGAAGATAGTTCCATGATGTGTTCCATGCTTTGATGCTATTTGTTGCATTTTTTATGACATGATGAAATTTGATCTGAATGTTGTCAGGAAGCCATCTTATATAGAACCACCATTCTAGGCTTAATGAAGCGATCATATTGTTCCAATTGCATGTCTCCAGGTCACTAGTCATCATCTTCTTGTATAGATTTTGTTTGCTGGTTTGGTTACTTCAAATAATCCATTTGTGTGTTGGTTTGGTTTCTCCACTAGTGCCTATCATTTTCCTCCATAAGCTAGCTTGAGATGGAAGAAATGAAGGACGAGTCGGTACCAGAAGGTGAAGAGCCAAAGTCTACTGTTCAAATTGTCGAAGAAGTGTTGTTGAAATCTGTCAAGCAAAGAACATTCCTCACGAATGTTGGGCTCCAGTCATCTAGGAACAACTCCCGCAAAGCAACTGCTGAAGTATTTGCTCATGTTCGTGACCTTGAGCAGAAGCTGCAGAGGTCCGAGCTTCAAGCTGACCTGGTGCAAGAAGAATTGGCGGCAATCAAGATGAAGGCGGAAGAATCTGAAGCTGCACGCGACAAGGAACTTGAGCTGCTGCGCAAGAATTCTCAAGAATAGGAAGAGAAGTTAGCCCACTTGATGGCTCTCTTTGGAGCTAAGGCAGTTTGATGGCTGTGCTGCTAAGGTAGTTTGAGCATTTTGAACTTGAGCATTGCTGTCTAGTTTGATGGCTGTGAACCTAGTTTGAACCTGTGAAGTTTGTCTTTGAGCATTTTGTTGCATTGCTACCTAGTTTGAACCTGTGAAGTTATGTGATCTTGTGAACCTGTGATGTTATGGATCACTTGTGAAGTTGTGGAGTTATTGTTTATTTTCTGTGAAGTTATGTGGATCACTTGTGCACCAGGGCTTGTGGATCACTTGTGCACCTGGGCCATTCTGTTTATTGTTTATTTTATGTGAAGTTATGCAAAATGAGACTTGGGCTCTAAAAAGGCCAAGGCCCAAACAAGAATTCGACCAAAAAGGCTTGGGCCTAAAAAAGGAAATGAATGTAAGAAAAAAATTTGTAAAAGGCTGCATAGCAGAAAATAAAAAGGCCAAGGCCCAAATTCGAACTAGACCAAAAAGGCTGTGGCCCAAAAAAATAGTGGACTATAAAACAAATTCATCAGAAAAAGGCTCCATTCCCAGAAAATAAAAGGCCAAATTATTGGGCCAGGCCCATACACATAAGCAAAATAAAGAGAGAGAAAAAATTAAACGGGCCGAATTATTGGGCTTGGCCCATGTAGACGGCTGAAATGGACCGGGCTGATTCTATTTTACGACCTTTTCATTTGGTCGTAATTATGCCACGTCAGCTTGCCACGGTGGATCTGACGTGGTGTGGTCGGATTGCTAGTGACCAAAATAATTGGTCGTAAAATCTACGACCTTTTTTTGGTCATAAACATCTACGACCATTCCAGAAGAAAGGTCGCTATAGTCAGTTTACGACCCTCAGCTTTTGACCTTCTGTTTTTGGTCACAAAAAGGTCACAAATTGAAAACAGTGACCTTTCAGTGACCAATAGTGGAGGTCACAAGATAGCATATTTCTTGTAGGGTGTTGCATATATGTTTGTGTTTGCAGGTACCAGTATTTGAAATGTGGTAGTTGCCAATATTTTGCCGGAATGTTGATTCATTTCCATTTCGGCGAGAATTTTGGCACTATGCATTCTTTTTTGTCCTATTTTTAGGGAAAGTCATGCCAAATTTTTTCTTGGTTCTAAAATATCATTTTGCTCTACCCCGTAGGCGACCATGGTCCGCACAATGACCGAAGGCATCGTGAATAGGTTTTTGAGCTCCGCGAAGGCCGAGATGCTTCAAAAGAATGAGACGGAGATAAGATGTCCGTGTCGAAGATGCAAGCTGAAGAGCCTTATTGCAGACCCGGACTCCGGGCAGGTGCGGGACCACCTGCTCTTGCGTGGTTTCATGGATGGCTATCGGTGGCAAGGTGATGAAGATGACTATGAAGTCGTCCATGGGGGTCAGGCAAGAAATGAGGAAGGGAAGCAAGACAACCACCGCGGCTCGGGCAGGCGAGAAGACAAAGAATCTCCAGGACATGATCACGACGGTGATGTTGTACACAGTCATCATGTAGAAGATGCAGGACATGATGATGACAAAGATGCCGGAGTAGACGAAGGGCGTGATCATGAAGATGAAGATGTCGGCGGAGCAGACGATGATGGACCATCGATGGGCTGGGTGCAGGACCCTCATATTCAAGAGTTGCTTCTCAAGCAGACGGATAACGCAAGAGCTGCCGCCCGAGAGAAAGCCAAGCTGGATCAACTGGAGATAGACGCGGTTACTCCATTGTATGAAGGATGCAGGCCCGAGGATACCCGCCTGAAAGTAACGCTCATGGCTCTGGAGATGAAGGTAAAACACAAAATGACCGACGCATGCTTCGACGAGAACATGACATTCTGGCGCGAACATCTTCCCAAGGGGAACAAGTGCCCGACCAGTTTCGAGGAGGCGAAGAAAATTGTGTATCCTTGGATTTACCACACGTGAAATACCATGTGTGCATGAACAATTGGATCATTTATCGGGACGAGCACCCGGAGTCTACCATATGTCCGGTGTGCGTGTCACTCGATACAAGAAGAGGAAGAAAGCTCCTCGAAAAGTGGTGTGGTACTTTCTGATCACTCCTTGTCTGCAGCGGTATTTCGTGGACCCTAAGGTAGCAAAGCTCCTGCGTTGGCACGGGGATAGGGAGGAGAAGAAGCTAGAAGATGACGCTAATGATTCGGAGATAAATAAAAAAGACAAGATGCTGAGTCACCCTAGGGATGGGAGCTAGTGGCAAGCGTTGAACTTCGAACACCCAGAATTTGGGAAGGATCCAAAGAACATCGTGCTGGGTGCGAGCACCGGTGGAGTCCATCCGTTTGGTAGCCAGAGAAGCACACATAGCACCTGGCCTGTGTTTGTGTGGATGTACAACCTTCCCCTGGTTGTGCATGAAGAGGAAGTACATTCACATGAGTATGCTAATTGAAGGGCCAAAATAACCAGGTAACGACATCAATCTGTATCTGGGGCTGCTGAAAGAGGAGCTAGACATGCTGTGGAAAACGCCAGCCAATACGTGGGATGCTGCACAAAAAGAATATTTCCCTATGAGAGCCGCACTGCTCACGACGGTGCACGACTATCTCGGTTACGGATATGTCGCGGGGCAGGTGGTCCATGGATTTTCTGGATGTGTTAGGTGCATGGATGACACAACGTATCGCCAGCTAGATAAGGATCCCGGGTCTTCAAAAACTGTGTTCATGGGACATCGAAGGTGGCTTCGCGACGATGACCCGTGGAGGAAATGCAAGGATTTGTTCGATGGTGAAACCGAACCCCCAAGACGCCCGCGTACGAGGCGCGGCGAGGAAATAGATGAGTTGTTGAAAAATTGGAAAGATTGCCCACTGCCGAGAAAGAAGCAAAAGGCGGTAGAGCCGGGAAAGAAGCGAAAGGCACCAAAGCCGCTGCTGGAGGTATGGAAAATGAGGTCTGTTTTCTAGGACTTGACGTACTGGAAGATCCACCGTGTGCCTCATAGCCTTGATGTCATGCATATCACGAAGAATGTGTGCGAGAGTCTGCTTGGTACCCTGCTCAACATGCCAGAGAGGACCAAAGATGGGCCGAAGGCAAGGGCAGACTTGAAATCAATGGGCATCAGGGAGGAGCTTCACACTAATGATGATGATGATGAGGCGAAGCAGGACACGGAAAGTCGTCGCAAAGGCAAAAAGGCCAAGAAGACCGGAAATGACTACCCTCCCGCGTGCTTCACTCTAAGTCAAGAGGAGATCGATCAGTTTTTCACCTGCCTCATAGGAGTAAAACTTCCTTACGGTTATGCAGGGAAGATAAGCAGATACCTAGACCCAGTGAAGCAGAAGTTCAACGGGATGAAGTCTCACGACTGTCATGTGCTGATGACGCAGATACTTCCAGTTGCAATCCGTGGGATCATGGACGCGCACGTCCGTGAAACGCTATTTGGCCTATGCAACTTTTTCGACGTCATCTCTTGGAAGTCGGTTGGCGTGAGGCAACTCAGAAGGCTACAGGAAGAGATCGTGGTGATACTATGCGAGCTTGAGATGTACTTCCCGCCCGCATTCTTCGACGTTATGGTGCATCTGCTGGTCCATATCGTGGAGGATATCATCCAACTCAGGCCGACGTTCCTGCACAGCATGATGCCGTTCGAAAGGATGAATGGTGTCATCAAAGGATACGTTCGCAACATGTCACATCCAGAGGGAAGCATAGCCAGGGGCTTTCTGACCGAAGAGTGTATCTCCTACTACACGAATTATCTAGGCATCGAGAACCCCGTTGGTCTGCCCGTCAACAGACACCTCGGCAGGCTCGCTGGATGGGGTCATCGTGAGGGTCGCCCTGAAATGCATGTCGACTTCGAGGGTCGACTCGCCGACTTTGAAAGAGCAAACCTAGTCGCACTACAACACATAGACGTGGTCGATCCATGGGTGGTAGAGCACAAAACCTTTATTGAGAAGACGTACAATGACCGAGGCCAACAGAGGATGGACGGAGATATAATCAAAGAGCACAACTCATGTTTCACGCGTTGGTTCAAGCAGAAGCTTCTGTCGTACCCTTTACATGAGGATTCTTCCGCGGAAGAACAACTCATATTCGCCTTGTCACAGTGCGCCGAGCACAACCTGATGACGTATGAGGCATACAATATCAACGGTTACACATTCTACACCGAGGGAAAGGACATGAAAAGCGATAGTTATCAGAACTCCGGGGTAACGATGGAATCCTACACCGATAACGACAAGGAGAGATACTACGGAAGGATCGAGGAGATCTGGGAGCTGAGCTACGCTGGAGAGAAGGTCCCGGTGTTCCGTGTCAGATGGGCCAAGAGCGTCATAAAAGAAGACCGGTATTTCACCACCATGGTTATACCCGAAGCCAAATCCAAGACCGCGGGCGCAAACGTCACCGCGAAAAATGAGCCATGGGTACTGGCTTCCTAAGTGGACCAATGCTTCTTCATTACCGACCCACCAAAGCCCAGTCGTGTTATCGTGAGGAGAGGCAAAAGGAAGATCATCGGAATGGATGGAGTCGCTAATGAGCAAGACTTTGACAAGTACGGCGACCCGAAGATGGAACATGACGACGACGATGAAGTATCAGCATACACCACAAGAAGAAGCAGGACCACCCTACCTATAGGACGTCCGTTAAAGAGAAGAACTCCATTTACGAAAAATAAGGGCAAGAAGATTGTGAACAGATTTCTAGCTAAGATCGATTGTATTTAAATTGTAGCCTTCATTTCTCGATTGTATTTCATGGGCACTTTTTGAACTCATGAATATTTTTAAATTTCATGGACACTCGATCTCGATCCCCCTCCATCTCGATCGCTATCCCACCTCGCCAGATCCGGTCCCCTCGCCGCCGAGCACCCCCCGCACCCTCTCCCCTGCTCCACCGGCCGCCGGCGCCGACCCCCTGCACCCTCCCCCGCTCCACCGCCGCCGACGACCCACCGCACCCTCCCCCGCTCCACCGCCGCCGAGCACGC
>NC_041381.1:69518694-69577283 GCF_002162155.2 Triticum dicoccoides
CTCCACCTCCCCTCTACCCTCTTCTCCGCCGTCAGCCCCGCCCCAAGTCCGAAGCTCCCCGCCTCCCCACCGTCCTCCTCGCCGCCACCTGCCGCGCTCCCCCTCCAAAGCCTATGCCTTCCATGCTGCGACGGAGGCCCGCCAACGATGAGGCCGCGGCGGTGACGGAGTCTGTGTCCATGTCCGCTCCCGGGTCGTGAAGTCTCTTTTTGACAGTGGTTGATCTGAATATCTTCAGAGGCTACTCTTCATCGTGGTAGCCGTGCATGTGCTTGCTTCAGCCAACGCATATGCACTAAGAATATAGTTGACCCTTGATTTGTTCCTTACTCCATGTGAACAATAGCATACTTTTTACAAGAGGTACTAGTACTACTACCGATCAACTGTAGCAGTACCTTTGGGACTTGATTCCTAGTATGTACAGTAGCAAGAGCAGCCCAAAAACAGAGTGTGCTGGCATGGCATTTAGATCAGTTTCAATTCAAATGCTGAAGATGATAATATATCTATCCTGCTCAACACCATTTTCCTTGTTGCACTTGAGCTTTAATAGCCTGCAAAAGCGCCTTATATCTTGGTACGGAGATAGATAGCCCATGTGAAGGAAGGAGGCAATTAAAGTTCCCCTCTACTCTACCATTTGATTGATTGATGAATCAAATATAATTAACTAACTGCAACACCACCCTGCTGACTGCACTGCACTAGTAGCCTTCTCTCTTCTATTGCCTACTTACTGCATTCATTCATTCATTCATTCATGAACCTCTCCACAAAATGCAGATGCAGATGCAGATGATTCAGAGGACCAAACCACCAAAAACACATGTTATAATGCACTAGTCTAGTAGCAGCTCTACCACTACAGACCACTCTCTTCTCCTCTCAATAAATCCCTATACTAAATTTAGGTGCCTGTACTAAATTTAGGTGCTGCACTTATAGTGCATATGTCAAGGTACAAACTGAATATTGTTGGAGAGGATTGGTTTTTTTCCTTAACATCAATTTTTATACAGTGGTTTTCTCTATAATTTCCAGTTTCCACTCCTTTTTTGATTTAAGCTTCCATTTTAAGGTTTAGTGCACTGTACAACAATTTTTATACAGTGGTTTTCTCTACAATTAACAGGAGCCCACTAGATATGTTTGTTTCATTGGCATGGCTGTGTAGTGACCAACATAGTAACATGTTGAGGTTTACTATTTTTTTATTTGTTTGTTTCTGCTTTACTTCTGTTAATTGTACTTGTAACATGGTTGTTCACTGTGGTTTGTTTCATCTAGTGAGCTCCTGCCAGTGCAAGGTCGAGTGCCGGCAACGAGGGCTTCCTCTCGTGGGATCCACTCATGCGACCTTGTCCTGCTCGAGGAGGAGGAGGAGGGGCGCACCTGGCCACCAAGGGAAGGGATTCCGTCACTACCTTCTATCTATTTGACTAGTGAGTGCTCCTCTCTATTCTGCATTCATCAACATGAGGTTTATGACTCCAGCATAGTTTCTATTCTGGTTGGTTGATTGATGCCATTAGACTCCAGCCAGTTTCATGATCGAGGTCCTTGTAATTCATACTATCAATTTTGCTCATGCTGCTGTGTTGTTTGATGCGTGTGTGGTTGATGGTCAGGAACTAGCTAAGGTTGTTTTCCTACTGAATGATGATATTCCAGTTTGTTCCTCACCCACCTGCTCCCATGTTATTGTTATCGAAAATAAAATTATTCCCTGAAAATGTGTAAGCTTTATATGGCAGAAGGTTGTGCATTTACTGAATCATCATTTCTTGCACATGGACGATTTGGTTGTCCATGATTAGGGATGGACCTCATATGTCCTCTGCTATTGTTGAACATGTTGTAATCAAGTACAACTCCTACAGAAGAATATGTAATTTTGACAGGTCTGAGATATATTTTGCTCAATGTTGCATGATGCGTGTGTGGTTGATGGTCCCATGCTAGCTTAGGTTGTTTTGCTATAGAATGGCATTTATTTCAGTTTGTACCTCATCATGCCCCTTCCCAATGTCCATTTATTTCAGTTTGTACCTCATCATGCCCCTTCCCAATGTCCATCGTCGAGTAGTTTGCTGTTTTGTTGAAAAAGAAAAGAAAAGCAAACTGGTTGTGTCCTTCTCGCAGGCCAATATAGAGAATTGTGATTATCAATTTACTGATTTTTGTTCGAATTTGATCAAGCCTCTTTTGAGAAGCATGTCTATTGATTCAAAATTGCCATGGCAAAAATATGTTTCAAAAAATGACATGGACTAAAATGTTCTATAGATCATGATCCATAGACAAAAAAATGCCATGATCTATACAGTATAAATTCCATGATGCATAGGCTATATTTGCCATGGGAGATGGCAATTTTGTTGGATCATGATCCAGAGATTAAAAAAATGCATAGACTATAATTTCCTGGCATGATCCATAGAATAAAAATGTAGAATTAAAAATGCCATGATCCACACACTATAATTTTCATGATGCATAGACTATATTTGCCATGGCCCGGTGCAAAAGAAATTTGCCATGTTGCAAAAAGAAAAGAAATTTGCCATGGTGCATATAGTAAAAACAATGCCACGGTCTGTAAAATACATTTGTCATGCTCCATGAAAGTAAATTGCCATGGTCCAAATGTAGCAGAAGTTTCAAGTAGTGTTTTGTTTCTGTGTTTGAATAGGCAGCAAACTTTCTATTCTTTCTGTGTTTGTATAGACTTGCTAAACTATTGATGATTTTTTGTTGGGTGACCTATTAGATCTGGAATGGAAGCTCACATAAGTTGAGCTGATTTTTGTCCATATGAAAGTAGAGGACCATATGGTCTGTGGCCTTTTCATCCATATGAAAGTAGAGGCACATTGTGGTGCTAGTTTGCTGGTTTTTGTCTCCGACCTTCGTGTCGTGATGATTTTGCAGGTACCCTGAGAGGCCCTTGAGTTTGTCGGAATGTCGATTAACTTCCGTTCCGGCAAATTCGGGTACTCCATATGTCCTATTTTCAGCACAGGTCATGCTGAAATTTTCCGTGAATTTTAGCATGACTTTGCTAAAAAATAGGACATATGGGGTACTTGCGACTAATGCATGGGTCGGGGTATCTTAGTACTTAATTAAGTAGGATCAACTGCCCCGCCATTCTTGCTGCATTAAACCATAGGTGGCAATAGAGCCAAGTGATTAGGCCCAACCTAAATGATGAAACCTTGGCTTTTATAGGGTGCCTCGGTGTCGATGAGAACCTAAATGATGTACGCTTAGGCTTTTAGGGTGCTTCGGCATTGACAAACCCTAAATGATAAAAGCTTAGCTTTTAGGATGCCTCGGTGTCGACAAACCCTAAATGATGAGACCATGATCTTATTCCTTGACAATAACTAACTTTTTGACCAAACTTTTTTCCTATTTAGAGCGAAACATGGCCCACAACGATGAGGCCGGCGGTTCGTGCGGCAAGCAATTCTGGGAGCTATCCCAGGAGATGGAGGAAGAACCTCACTACTGTGTGGACGCCACGGACGACACCGATCCTAACTACACAACCCCTAGTGGCATCGGGGATGACACCACTGATGGTGCCGCCGAGGATGCCACCACTGATGACGGCAATGCACACACAGATGGCAGCCAACCGAAGAGGCAACGGAAGGACCGGTGCCCGAGCATGCTCGGCACCATCAAGGAGGAATTTACTGAAGTGAACTCCGACGGGCATCCAATGGTGCCCAAAGAATTAGTCAAGGGGTACTTGGTTCACCTCGGGTGCATTCTCTGGAGCACCTTCTCGATCAACACCGAGAACCTAAGGCATAAGGACCGAGGGAATTTGCGCAGCCTCCTCTTCACGAAGCTGCACGAACGATACAAGTTCCCCATTGACTTTGCAAACACACGCCTCTCAGGGAATAAAGTGAACAGTGCCGCCCTCACGAGGATGAGCATGGCCCTGTCTACTTGGAGAAGCACGGTGAAGGCAATGATTGAAAAAGGTGATAGTTATGAGAAGATCAAGGCGAAATATCCTTTGATCAGCGAAGATGACTACAAGGAGTTCAATATCAAGTGCGAGAGCAGCGCAACCTCCGAATCAAGTCAGTGGGGGAAAGAAATACGACAGTTGAACTTAGGGGTACACCAACTCGGTCCCGGGGGTTACAGAGTGGCGGAGCCTATATGGGACAAGGAGGACGCGAGCATGCCGAGCAAGGCCTACCGCCCCGCTTCGAGAAATACCGTGACAAGCAGACTAGGAACTTTATCAGGGCCCGGTACAAGGAGGACCCGGTAACAAAGGAGCTTACCACGGATCCAAAGACCAGGGTGCTTGAGCTTGTTCTGGTAAGGAATACACCCCCGCGTAATTAGCTCCATATGGTTGCATTCTAATTAATCCCCAATATTTCTAAATGGTTCACGTTCCTTCCGTAGGACACTGAAAGCAGTAGCGCGGGGTCGTCTCAGAGCTCCCCTTTCGACACCCCTTTAAATAGGGCGTTGAACGTAATGAAAAACAAGGATAAGCTCAGTAAGCCGTCGTCAGCTGGTCGTGTGGCCGGAAAATGCTTGTCCACAAAATGGTCATCATACTATACCGCTGGTGGGCGAAAGGAGAAAAAGACCAGCTCAGAAAGCCAGTCGCGCGAGGTTGAAGCACTGAAGGCAAAAGTGGCGCGGATTCCGGAGATTATCCAAGAGCAAGTGCAACAACAACTGGGAACGATGCTCACCGCCATGGTGCCTACATTGATTCAGGGGCTGACGACGTGGATTGCGGGCGGCCAACAGGGGCCTCCCCCGGTTCCCAGCTTCACGGCCAGCAACTCGCACAACACGTAGGCGGCGCCATTGTTGTCTCCGGCGGCGCCATTGGTGTCTCCGGCGGAGGCGGTATTCGTGTCTCCGGCGCCGGCACGGGCATTGGAGCTTAATGCACCCGGGTGTACGCCGACCGGCACCTCGCCAGCAAGCGGCCCCTCGGTCAGTTGCACGCCCGCCATTGGCGGTGCCATGACATTAGTCGAGCTCAACGGCATCACGGTAACTAAGCCTCTCGGTCGATGACTTCATCTCCTTGCCTTTGACTGGCATCCCTAACGCCCTACATGTTTTCGCAGGGCGCCGCCGACGTCCCTTGCACTCTCCTGCACTTCATGGGCGGCGAGTTGGTCGACGTCGCCAAGGGCAGAATCGTTCAACCGGGCAACTCCGTGTTCCACGGTAATCTGATGCCACCCCCAGTGTATAGGGTTGAACTGGTTCGGGTGCTGCCAGGCTGCGATGAGTTGTTACCTCCAATTCGACCAGCTGGGGCCGACGAAGATGATGAGATGACCCTTAGCACCTGCGTAAACTGGCCCCTGCTTTGGCCGAAGAGCCAGATTTGTTTGGGGGCGAGGGACACCATCCCATAGACAAGACCGCCAGTCGTGCCGGCGCCAAGCCATGGCAAGAACGCCGCAACGCTACCGGACATGTCGGAAATCCCTATGGCACAGGATCCGGACATGCATATGGCACAGGATCCGAATGACGACGACAATGACGACGGTACATTTACCAACGTCGGTAAGTACTTTGCTGAACATGGGTACGGTGACGAGTTCTGTGGGCCTCCTTCTCAAGAACCCAACCAAGACGACCGCGATCTAGCTGGTACCGCAGAGAAACCTAATTGCAACAGGCATCGTCTAGCGTTCAGTTCTAAGGAGACGCCTCTAGCTGCCGCCTTCACTGAGCCTCAGATAGCCGAGGTGCGAAATATTATCAGCCCCAACACACTCAAGAAGGCGGTCTGTGAGCAGAACTCAATCCCATTACAGCAGATCAAGAAGAAGGGGCGGAAATGAAAGACTAACAAGGGCACCGGTGCGAGCCAGCCGGCACCAAGTACGATCCGTGCTCAGGACGGGCCACCTTCACCTAAGGATATCTCGAGAAGGGTGCATGTGGCGGGTAGGGCGATGCTATCGACAAATGTGCTCAATGCTGCAACCGATGCTATGCGGAGTCTACATGATAGTGTTCTTTCTTTGGAGAAGCGGCGTCTCTCCTAGAATGATGTGGCATACCCGGTTTTCGTGGCCAAGGTGTCAAAGGGCAAGGGCTTTGTGGATGGTGCCGTCGGGGGTACGATCGTCCTGCGGTTTGATGACATCTTTTCTATGTTTAACTTTCATCCGCTGCACTACACCTTCGTTCGGCTGTTTTCGCTGAGTATGGAGATGCGGATCATTTGAGACAAGACCCCGGACATCATGATAGTCAACCCCTTCTACATGCGTGCCAAGATCTTGGGCAGCACTCGGGACCAGCAAGTCGCGAGTTCACACCTCGAAGGCGTCATTCTGGCAAACCCAGATAAGGATAACTTCCTCGTGCCTTACTTTCCCGAGTAAGTCATCCCCTCACCGCCCCGTAACATATGATTTCTTAGATTTCGATCGTTCTTTTTTTCTAACATTCCGTGTTCTGTGCAGTGACACACATTACACACTCATCCTCTTAAGCCCAAAATATTCCATGGCCACGTATTTCGACTCGGACCGTGGCTCCAAGATAGACTACACAAATATCAAGAAAGTTCTTGATGATGCTCTCCCCGGCTATGCCACATCTGGAGGCACCTTTAAGAGGCCAGTTCGTAGGTACGGCACGCACATGTTCACCCACAATACGACGTTCCCCTATGTCAAGCAGCCGCCTGGCGGTCAGAAGGATGCCTACAACGCCCTTCATCACATGCGAGCGATCGTGCGGGACCATAATCTCCTTCTACTACCAAATAATCTCAAAGATTGGGACACAAGCTTGGTGGCAATCCAGGACGCGGACCTCCAACAAGAATTCTTTCGCATCCAGTTGGAGTTTGCAGAAATCATCCATCAAGATGTCCTTCGTACCTCGGGGCAGTTCTACCTCAGAGATCAACCGTCCAACAGTGAGATAGACACAATGCTACAAATGTAGGCTAACAACGCCCGCGACTTCATGACCATCACGAAAGACGGCGGCTTCATCCACGCTCCGGTCGCATGAGTCGAGTCGAAAGTAGTGATGCTATTTGTAGTTCTGAAACATCGATTAGCTCATGTTGTAATTAAACTTTAATGAACTTGTATGTCTCTTTGGTTTGGACAGTTGTTCAACTTAGATGTAATCGATGCTATTTATTAGTAGGACCATGAATCGTGCTATTCATGTCTTGCTTTTCTCTTCTGATCCTTTTGTTGCATACTTATATATTGCTTATGTATTGTCTGTTGTTTGGCTTGTGCATAGAGATGCCATCGTATGTCGTGTACAAGGGTAAGGTTCCCGGAGTCTACGACGACTGGGAGGAGTGTTGGAGACAGGTTCACCGTTTCAGAGGTAACAGTTACAAAGGGTACACCACTAGGGCGGAGGCGGAATCTAGATACGCGCGCTATCTAGCGGGAGAGAGGAGGGAGAGTTGGAGGAACCGGATGAAGACCAGTTTCATCATGATGATGCTCATCGTGATGACCGCAGCTCTCTTCTATGTGATGGTAGTTTAGATGATCGATATCGACTTGTAATGTGAAGACAAACTTGCTCTCGCGGTCTCGAGACTTGTAATGTTCTATCTTTGTTCAGTCTTTTGAATTCGGAGACTAATATGATGAATTGTATTCGGAGACTAATCTTCTATTGTACTCAATGAATCTGCTATATTCTGTCCAATAATATATTTTGTAACCTGTGCAAATATCAGAAAAAAAATCCCTAATATTCATACTAATGGCGCACCACTCAGCACTCTAATGGCGCACTGTAGAAAGGATACTAATGGCGCATCACCCCAAAGTGCGCCATTAGTATGCCAAAGCACATGGGAAAATATGGCCCCTGGGAGGCATACTAATGGCGCATGTTGGTCTATACTAATGGCGCACCAGTGGTGCGCCATTAGTAAAAAATACTAGTGGCGTGGTACTAGTGGCGCACCAGTAGTGCGCCATTAGTAGGCAAAATGGTGCGCCACTAGTAGGCCTTTTCCTAGTAGTGGTATTGACTTGTTGTTTGAGGTCCATAATTTCTTTACAGAGCTTGACTGTTACGGCCAAAGCTCCTTTTACCCAAGGATGCTGCATAGCTTCTGGAGAACAAGTGAAGCTCTTTTTCATATTTTCATAAGAGAGAAATCTAAAGTTGGAAAAGGTGACCGAAGTTGGAATAGCCAAGCGAGGTAGTTCCCCCATCATGAATTCTTCTCGAGGGCGAGAGGTAACTTCTTGATCTTCCTCCATGGCATCTATCCTTTTCAAATCGGCCTCCATGTCCTCCTCCGTTGATGGTCCAAAGTGATGATCATGGCTATTTGCTCCTGGTACCGGTGCTGGATGAGACACCCGACTCTCTCCGAGTGACTCCTGAGAAGACATCTTGCTCTTGATCTGCAACAGGAAACAGCTCGAAATGAAAATAGAGGTTATTTGCGTGATACGGTGGTCAAAACCTTCGGGAGTATATATAATGAATTTTTACCGACCAAAATACGTAACATGCAAGAAAACGGAGTCCGGGAGGTACACGCGGTGTCCACGAGACAGGGGGCGTGCCCTACATGGGGGGGGGCGCCCTCCACTCTCGTGGGAGCCTCGTGTCCCTTTTGGACTACTTCTTTCTTCCTAAAATTCTTAAATAATCCAAAACTGATAGAAATTGCCATTGGAGTTGTTTTGGAGTCGGTTTACTTACCGTACCACATACCTATTCCTTTTCGGAGTCTGCAACGTTCTGGAAAGTGTCCTTATGTATTCCTCAGGGGTTATGGTTTCAATAATATTGGTTTCAACGTTGATAGGATTACCTGAAATATAGTGTTTAATTCTTTGACTGTTTACCACCCTCGGACTTGTGCCTTCGAAGTTGTTGATCTTTATGGCACCAGAACGATAGACCTCCTCAATAACGTAGGGGCCTTCCCATTTTGAGAGAAGTTTTCCTGCAAAAAATCTTAAACGAGAGTTGAATAATAACACATAATCTCCTACGTTAAACTGACGCTTTTGTATCCTCTTATCATGCCAGCGTTTGACTTTTTCTTTGAAAATCTTGGCATTCTCATAGGCTTGGGTTCTCCATTCATCAAGTGAGCTAATATCAAATAACCTCTTCTCACCAGCAAGCTTGAAGTCATAATTGAGCTCTTTAATAGCCCAATATGCTTTATGTTCAAGTTAAAGAGGTAAATGACATGCTTTTCCATAAACCATCTTATAAGGAGACATACCCATAGGATTTTTGTATGCAGCTCTATAGGCCCATAATGCATCATCAAGTTTTTTGGACCAATTCTTTCTAGATCTATTCACAGTCCTTTGCAAAATTAATTTGAGCTCTCTATTGCTCAACTCTACTTGACCACTAGACTGCGGATGATAAGGAGATGCTATTCTATGATTGACATCATACTTAGCAAGCATCTTACGGAAAGCACCATAAATGAAATGTGAACCACCATCAGTCATAAGATATCTAGGGACTCCAAACCTCGGAAAAATAACTTCTTTAAGCATTTTAATAGAAGTGTTATGATCATCACTACTAGTTGGAATAGCTTCTACCCACTTAGTAACATAATCAACAGCAACTAAAATATGTGTATAACCATTAGAGGCAGGAAAAGGTCCCATATAATCAAAGCCCCAAACATCAAACGGTTCAATAACAAGAGAATAATTCATAGGAATTTCTTGACGTCTACTAATGTTACCTATTCTTTGACATTCATCACAAGATAAGACAAACTTACGAGCATCTTTGAAGAGAGTAAGCCAATAAAAAACAGATTGTAGTACTGATACGTCTCCAACGTATCTATAATTTTTTATTGTTCCATGCTATTATATTACCCTTTTTGGATGTTTATGGGCTTTATTCTACACATTTATATCATTTTTGGGACTAACCTACTAACCGGAGGCCCATCCCATATTGCTGTTTTTTTGCCTATTTCAGTATTTCGAAGAAAAGGAATATCAAACGGAGTCCAAATGAATGAAACCTTCGGGAGCGTTATTTTTGGAACAAATCTGATCCGGAAAGCCTGGAGTGCAAGTCAAGAAAGCTCCGAGGGCCCCACGAGATAGGAGGGGGCGCCCCCCTGTAGGGCGCGCCCCCTTGTCTTGTGGGCCCCTCGGGCGTCCACCGACGTACTTCTTCCTCCTATATATGTCCACGGACCCCGAAAACATCCAGGAGCACCACGAACCACAATTTCCACCGTCGTAACCTTCTGTATCCGCGAGATCCCATCTTGGAGCCTTCGCCGGCACTCTGCCGGAGGGGGAATCGACCATGGAGGGCTTCTACATCAACACCATAGCCTCTCCGATGAGTTGTGAGTAGTTTACCACAGACCTACGGGTCCATAGTTATTACTAGATGGCTTCTTCTCTCTTTTTGGATCTCAATACAATGTTCTCCCCCTCTCTTGTGGAGATCTATTCGATGTAATCGCTTTTTGCGGTGTGTTTGTCGAGATCCGATGAAATGTGGGTTTATGATCAAGTTTATCTATGAATAATATTGGAATCTTCTCTGAATTCTTTTATGTATGACTGAGTTATCTTTACAAGTCTCTTCGAATTATCAGTTTGGTTTGGCCTACTAGATTGATCTTTCTTGCCATGGGAGAAGTGTTTAGCTTTGGGTTCAATCTTGCGGTGATCTTACCCACTGACAGAAAGGGTTGCAAGACACGTATTGTATTGTTGCCATCGAGGATAACAAGATGGGGTTTATATCATATTGCATGAGTTTATCCCTCTACATCATGTCATCTTGCTTAATGCGTTGCTCTGTTCTTATGAACTTAATACTCTAGATGCATGCTGGATAGCGGTCGATGTGTGGAGTAATAGTAGTAGATGCAGGCAGGAGTCGGTCTACTTGTTATGGACGTGCTGCCTATATACATGATCATGCCTAGATAACATCATAATTATTCGCTTTTCTATCAATTGCTCGACAGCAATTTGTTCACCCACTGTAATACTTATGCTATCTCGAGAGAAGCCTCTAGTGAAACCTATGGCCCCCGTGTCTATCTCTTATCATATTTGCTTTCAATCTACTTTTATTTGCACCTTTACTTTTCTGCATCTATATTATAAAATACCAAAAATATTATTATCGCTCTATCAGATCTCACTTTCGTAAGTGACCGTGAAGGGATTGACAACCCCTTTATTGCGTTGGTTGCGAGTTCTCAGTTTGTTTGTGTAGGTACGTGGGACTTTTGAGGAGCCTCCTACTGGATTGATACCTTGGTTCTCAAAACTGAGGGAAATACTTATGCTACACTTTGCTGCATCACCCTCTCCTCTTCGGGGAAAACCAACGCTAGCTCAAGACGTAGCAAGAAGGATTTCTGGCGCCGTTGCCGGGGAGGTCTTCGCTCAAGTCAATACATACCAAGTACCCATCACAAACCCACCTCCCTCGCATTTACATTATTTGCCTCTCTTTTTCCTCTCCCCCCACTTCACCCTTGCCATTTTATTCACCCTCTCTTTCCCAATCTCCTCCTCTCTTTTCGCTTGCCGTTTTTCTGTTTGCTTGTGTGTTGGATTACTTGTTGCCATGGAACAAGATAATACCAAGTTGTGTGACTTCTCGAATACCAATAATAATGATTTCCTTAGTACTCCGATTGCTCCTCTTAATGATGTTGAGTCTTGTGAAATCAATGCTGCTTTGCTGAATCTTGTTATGAAAGATCAATTCGCCGGCCTTCCTAGTGAAGATGCCGCTACTCATCTAAACAATTTTGTTGATTTGTGTGATATGCAAAAGAAGAAAGATACGGATAACAATATTTTCAAATTAAAGTTATTTCCGTTTTCACTTAGAGATCATGCTAAAATTTGGTTTTCGTCTTTGCCCAAAAATAGTATTGATTCTTGGAACAAGTGCAAAGATGCTTTTATCTCTAAGTATTTTCCTCCCGCTAAGATCATCACTCTTAGGAATGATATTATGAATTTTAAACAACCTGATCATGAGCATGTTGCCCAATCTTGGGAAATAATGAAATTGATGCTTCGCAATTGCCCTACTAATGGTTTGAATTTATGGATGATCATACAAAAATTTTTGCCGGTTTGAACTTTGCCTCTAGAAATCTCTTAGATTCGGCTGCAGGAGGCATGTTTATGGAAATTACATTAGGAGATGCTACAAAATTGCTTGATAATATTATGGCTAATTATTCTCAATGGCACACCGAAAGATCTTCTAGTAAAAAAGTGCATGCTATAGAAGAAATCAATGTTTTGAGTGGAAAGATGGATGAACTTATGAAGATGTTTGCTACTAAAAATACTCCTCTTGATCCAAATGATATGCCTTTGTCTTCCTTGATTGAGAATAATAATGAACCTATGGATGTGAATTTTGTTGGTAGGAATAATTTTGGAAACAATGCTTATAGAGGAAATTTTAATACTAGACCGTTCCCTAGTAATCCCTCTAATAATTATGGAAATTCCTACAATAATTCTTATCGTAATTTTAATAAGATGCCCTCTGATTTTGAGAATAGCGTGAAAGAATTTATGATTTCTCAAAAGAATTTTAATGCTTTGCTTGAAGAAAAATTGCTTAAAGTTGATGATTTGGCTAGGAACGTTGATAGACTTTCGCTTGATGTTAATTCTCTTAAACTTGGTTCTTCTTCTCCTAAGCATGATATCAATGAGTCTCTCAAAGTAATGAGAATCTCCATTGACGAGTGCAAGGAAAGAACCGCTAGATTGCGTGCTAAAAAAGAAAGCTTCATAAAAGCGTGTTCTTCTAGTCTCCATGAAAATAATGATGAGGATCTTAAAGTTATTGATGCGTCTCTGATTAGATCTATGTTTTGCAAGATGAATTTTCATGATTATGGGAGTGATGATGAATCAAGTTTGCCTAGAAGGCGTCCCAAAAATTCGGAGTCTTTAGATCATGATGTTAAATTTGGTAAAAGAGAGATTGGAGAATCTTCAACTTCTAATATTGAACCTACTATCTCGGATTTCAAGGAATTTGATTATGATAATTGCTCTTTAAAAGGTTGTATTTCCTTGTTGCAATCCGTTGTTAATTCTCCTCATGCTTATAGTCAAAATAAAGCTTTTACCAAACATATCGTTGATGCCTTGTTGCAATCTTATGATGAAAAACTGAATCTAGAAGTCTCTATACCTAGAAAACTTAATGATGAATGGGAACCTACTATAAAGATTAGAATTAAATATTATGAGTGTTTTGCTTTGTGTGATTTGGGTGCTAGTGTTTCCACGATTCCAAAAACTTTATGTGATATTCTAGGTTTCCATGATCTTGATGATTGCTCTTTAAATTTGCACCTTGCGGATTCCACCATTTAAAAGCTATGGGAAGGATCAATGATGTTCTTATTGTTGCTAATAGAAATTTGGTGCCCGTAGATTTTATCGTTCTTGATATAGATTGCAATCTTTCTGCCCTATTATTCTTGGTAGACCTTTCCTTAGAATGATTGGTGTGATTATTGATATGAAGGAAGGGAACATTAGATTCCAATTTCCTTTAAAGAAAGGCATGGAGCACTTTCCAAGAAAGAGAGTCAAATTACCTTATGAATCTATCATGCGTGCTACTTATGAATCAAGTGCCAAAGATGGCACTAGTTAGATCTATCTTCGCTTTTATGCCTAGCTAGGGGCATTAAACGATAGCGCTAGTTGGGAGGCAACCCAATTTTTCTTTATGTTTTTTTGTTTTTGCTCCTGTTTAGGAATAAATCTTGCATCTACTCTCTGTTTATATGTGTTTTATCTTTTAATTAGTGTTTGTGCCAAGTAGAACCTATAGGATAAACTACGATGATAGTTGATTTGATTCTGCTGAAAAACAGAAACTTTGCGCTCACGAGAAAAAATTCAATAAATCACAGAAACGTGCTTTTGCATAGGTTCATGTTTAAGGAACACTTCATCTATTTCTTCCCTTTCCTTCATAAACATATCGTTTTCATGGTCTAGCAAATATTGTTCTAACGGATCAGTTGTAGGAATAGCAATGGAAGCAAGACCAATAATCTCATCCTAGCTAGGTGGTTCCCTTTCACGAGGTTGTCTACTAAACTTAGTGAAATTAAACTCATGAGACATACCATCTATGCCAACAGTGACAATATTATTTTCACAATTAATCTTAGCACTAGCTGTATTCAAGAAGGGTCTACCAAAAATAATGGGACAAAAATCATCTTGTGGGGAACCAAGAACAAGGAAATCAGCAGGGTATTTAACCTTCCCACACAAAACTTCAACATCTCTAACAATCCCAAAGGGTTTAATGGTATCCCTATTAGCAAGCTTAATAGTGACATCAATGTCTTCTAATTCAATGGGTGCAATGTCGTTCATAATTTCTTGATATAAAGAATAAGGTATTGCACTAGCACTAGCACCCATATCACATAAGCCGTGATAACAATGATCTCCTATTTTAACAGAAATAACAGGCATGCCTACGACAGGTCTACGTGTCTTAGTATCTGGCCTAGCAATATTAGCAGTCTCACCACAGAAATAAATAACATGCCCATCTAAATCCTCATCCAAGAGATCTTTAACCATGGCAATACTAGGTTCAACATTAATTTGCTCAGGAGGTGTATAAGTCCTAGTATTACTCTTACAAACAACAGTCGAAGCTTTAGCATGATCCTTAATCCTAACAGGGAAAGGAGGTTTTTCAACATAAGCAGTAGGAACAATAGGATCACTATAGGTAATAGTCTTTTCTTCGACTGTAATAGGTGCAACTACTTTAACTTCAATAGGAGGATTATATTTAAACCACTTATCTTTAGGGAGATCAATGTGAGTAGCAAAAGATTCACAGAAGGAAGCTACTATCTCAGAGTCAAGTCCATACTTAGCGCTAAATCCACGAAAAACATCGATATCCATAAAAGATTTAACACAAACGAACTTAGGTGTCATACCTGACTCCTTACCATCGTTGGAACCCCAATCTTCAGAGTTGCATTTAATTATTTCCAATAAGTCCCATTTGAAATCAATAGTCTTTAGCATATAAGAACCAGCACAGGAAGTATCGAGCAGGTTGCGATTATCAAGAGAAAGTCGAGCATAAAAATTCTGAATAATCATTTCCCAAGAGAGCTCATGATTAGGGCATGAATATAACAGACTTAAGCCTCCCCCAAGCTTGAGCGATGCTTTCTTCTTCGCGAGGCCAAAAATTATATATGTAATTACGATCACGATGAACAAGATGCATATGATAGAACTTCTGGTGAAATTCCAACTTCAATCGCTTATTATTCCAAGATCTCGTATCATCACATAGCCTATACCATGTCAATGCATCTCCCTTCAAAGATAAAGGGAAGACCTTCCTTTTGACAACATCATCGGGAATACCTGCAAGCTTAAATAATCCGCAAACTTCATCCACAAAGATAAGGTGTAAATCGGGATGCAATGTTCCATCTCCTGCAAATGGATTAGCTAGCAGTTTCTCTATCATACCCGAAGGAATCTCAAAGTAAATATTTTCATGAAGTTCGGTAGGTTGAGGAGCAACTCTTTGATCTTCTGGTTGGGGCGAAGATGCCCCAAACAAGCCCCTCAAAGGATTAGTTTCCATAGTGACAAGTAACAGAAAATTTCAGCACACTATATAAATGTTTCCTTACCAAGTTCCACTCACCAAAAGCGCTACACTCCCCGGCAACGGCGCCAGAAAAGAGTCTTGATGACCTACAAGTGTAGGGCATCTATCGTAGTCCTTTCGATAAGTAAGAGTGTCGAACCCAACAAGGAGCAGAAGGAAATGATAAGCGGTTTTCAGTAAGGTTTTCTGCAAGCACTGAAATTGTAGGTGACAGATAGTTTTGTGATAAGATAAATAGTAACAAGCAACAAGTAAACAAAGTAAAAAGGTGCAGCAAGGTGGCCCAATCCTTTATGTAGCAAAGGATAAGCCTGGACAACTTCTAATGATGATAAAGGAGCTCCCGAGGACATATGGGAATTATCGTCAAGCTAGTTTTCATCACGTTCATATGATTCGCGTTCGGTACTTTGATAATTTGATATGTGGGTGGACCGGTGCTTGGGTACTGCCCTTACTTGGACAAGCATACCACTTATGATTAACCCCTATTGCAAGCATCCGCAACTACAACGAAAGTATTAAGGTAAACCTAACCATAACATGAAACATGTGGATCCAAATTAGCCCCTAACGAAGCAACGCATAAACTAGGGTTTAAGCTTCTGTCACTCTAGCAACCCATCATCTACTTATTACTTCCCTATGCCCTCCTCTAGGCCCAATAATGGTGAAGTGTCATGTAGTCGATGTTCACATGACACCATTAGAGGGGAAGACAACATAAATCTCATCAAAATATCGAACGAATACCAAATTCACATGACTACTAATAGCAAGACTTCACCCATGTCCTCAGGAACAAAAGTAACTACTCACAAAGCATATTCATGTTCATGATCAGAGGAGTAATAATATGCATAAAGGATCTGAACATATGATCTTCCACCAAGGAAACCAATAAGTATCAACTACAAGGAGTAATCAACACTACTAGCAACCCACAGGTACCAATTTGTGGTTTTGGATACAAGATTGGATACAAGAGATGAACTAGGGATTGAGAGGAGATGGTGCTGGTGAAGATGTTGATGGAGATTGACCCCCTCTCGATGAGATGATCGTTAGTGATGACGTTGGTAATGATTTCCCCTCCCGGAGGGAAGTGTCCCCGGCAGAACAGCTCTGCCAGAGCCCTAGATTGGTTCCGCCAAGGTTCCACCTCGTGGCGGTGGAGTTTCGTCCCGTAAACTTGCCCCTGATTTTTGCCAGGGTAGAAGTGATGATATAGTAGAAGATGGACACCGGAGGCCCACCAGGGGGCCCAGGAGATAGGGGCGCGCCCTATAGGGGGGCGCGCCCCCTATCTCCTGGACAGGGTGTGGGCTCCCTGGTGTATTTCTTTCGCTCAGAAATTCTTATAAATTCTAAAAAGTTGTTTCGTGGAGTTTCTGGACTTTTGGAGTTGTGCGGAATAGGTTTCCAACGTTTACTCCTTTTCCAGCCAGAATTCCAGCTATCGGCATTCCCCCTCTTCATGGTAAACCTTGCAAAATAAGAGAGAATGGCCATAAGTATTGAGATATAATGTGTAATAGTAGCACATAGTGCAATAAATATTGATATAAAAGCATGATGCAAAATGGACGTATCAGCGTCCGCCTCAGCTCCAGCTCTAGCTCCACTCGCCCCCATCTGCCGCCCTCAGCTCCAGCTCCAGCTCCACGCCGACAGCAAGCTCGCCGCCACCGTCCAGCTTCAGCTCCAGCTCACGGTCTCCTAGTCAGACGGTTCATCCTCAGCGTCGTCTTCGGATGGTGACTCAGTCACCAGTCAGGTTAGCCTCCGGCTCCCCCATGGAAATGCACTTAGGGTTAGCGTTCAAGTACTGACCAGAGCTTGAAGATGCTGATTTGCTGATTTGTTATTCTTCTAGGCACCTGCCACTATCTTCTGCTCAGAATGGAGAGGCCCTGCTAATAAATTTGCGTTTAGATGTGAGCACCAATGTGTGTGTGACAATTTTGTTTCCTTCGATTCAGTGGATAGTGGCAGGAGGTTTTTAGCTTGTGCACAGAAGGTTAGTAGTTAGCTATCTCATATTGCATTTGTGTTAATTGCTTGTTGTGTGTAGTGTGTTTCCACTGTGGATGATAGTGTTGAAGGAAATATTCCCTAGAGGCAATAATAAAATCATTATTTATTCCCTTAATTCATGATAAATGTTTATTATTCATGCTAGAATTGTATTATCTGGTGTGTGAATACATAGACAAAACATAGTCCCTAGTATGACTCTACTTGACTAGCTCATTAATCAAAGATGGTTATGTTTCCTAAACCATGGACATGTGTTGTCATTTGATGAACGGGATCACATCATTAGGAGAATGATGTGATGGACATGACCCATCTGTTAGCTTAGCATTATGATCGTATTAGTTTTTCATTGCTACTTCTTTCTTCATGACTTATAAAAAGTTCCTTAGACCATGAGATTATGCAACTCCTGAATATTGGAGGAACACTTTGTGTGATACCAAACATCACAACGTAAAAGGGTGATTATAAAGGTACTCTACAGGTGTCTCTGAAGGTGTTTGTTGGGTTGGCATAGATCGAGATTAGGATTTGTCACTCCGTGTTTCGGAGAGGTATCTCTGGGCCCTCTCGGTAATTCTCATCACTATAAGCCTTGCAAGCATTGTGACTAATGATTTAGTTGTGGGATGAAGTATTACAGAACGAGTAAAGAGACTTGCCGGTAACGAGATTGAACTAGGTATTGAGATACCGATGATCGAATCTCGGGAAAGTAACATACCGATGACAAAGGGAACAACGTATATTGTTAGGTGGTTTGACCGATAAAGATCTTCGTAGAATATGTAGGAACCCATATGAGCATCTAGGTTCCGCTATTCGTTATTGACCGTAGACGTGTCTCGGTCATGTCTACATAGTTCTTGAACCCTTAGGGTCCGCACGCTTAACGTTCAATGACGATTGGTATTATGAGTTTATGTGATATGATGTACCGAAGATTTTTCGGAGTCCCGGATGTGATCACGGACATGACGAGGAGTCTTGAAATGGTCGAGACATAAAGATTGATATATTGGACGACTATATTCGGACACCGGAAGTGTTCCGGAGAAGTTTCGGATAAAACCGGAGTGCCGAAGGGTTATGAGAACCCCCCGGGGAACTAATGGGCCTCAATGGGCCCTAGTGGAGAGAGAGGGGGGGCTGGATAGGGCAGGCCACGCGCCCCCTCCCCCTGAGTCCGAATAGGACAAGGAAGGGGGCGGTGCCGCCCTTGCCTTCCCTCTCTCCCTCTCCTTCCTTTCCCCTCCCTTCCCCAAGTTGGAAACCTATGAGGAATAGGATTCCTAGTAGGAATCCTACTTGGGGCACGCCCTACAGGGGCCGGCCTGCCTCCCCCTTGCTCCTTTATATACGGGGGCAGGGGGCACCCTAGAACACACAAGTTGACAATTGTTTTAGCCGTGTGCGGTGCCCCCCTCCATAGTTACACACCTCAGTCATATCTTCGTAGTGCTTAGGCGAAGCCCTGCGCCGGTAACTTCATCATCACCGTCACCACGCCGTCGTGCTGACGAAACTCTCCCTCGGCCTCAAGTAGATCAAGAGTACGAGTGCCGTCTCCGAGCTGAACGTGTCCTGAACGCGGAGGTGCCGTACGTTTGGTGCTTGGATCGGTTGGATCGTGAAGACGTTCGACTACATCAACCGTGTTAACTAAACGCTTCCGCTTTCAGTCTACGAGGGTACGTGGATACACTCTTCCCTCTCATTGATATGCATCACATAGATAGATCTTGCGTGATCGTAGGATTTTTTTTGAAATTATCACGTTCCCCAACAGTGGCATCTGAGCCAGGTCTATGCGTAGATGTTATATGCACGAGTAGAACACAAAGAGTTGTGGGCGATAATAGTCATACTACGTACCAGCATGTCATACTTTGATTCAGCGGTATTGTTGGATGAAGCGGCTCAGACTGACATTACGTGCATGCTTACGCGAGACTGGTTCTACCAACGTGCTTCGCACATAGGTGGCTAGTGGGTGTCTGTTTCTCCAACTTTAGTTGAATCGAGTGTGGCTATGCCCAGTCCTTGTTGAAGGTTAAAACAGCACACTTGACAAAAAATCGTTGTGGTTTTTGATGCGTAGGTAAGAACAGTTCTTGCTAAGCCCGTAGCAGCCACGTAAAACTTGCAACAACAAAGTAGAGGACATCTAACTTGTTTTTGCAGGGCTTGCTGTGATGTGATATGGTCAAGTCATGATGTGATATAAATTGTTGTATGAGATGATCATGTTTTGTAACAAAGTTATCGGCAACTGGCAGGAGCCATATGGTTGTCACTTTATTGTATGCAATGCAATCGCCATGTAATTGTTTTACTTTATGACTAAGCGGTAGCGATAGCCGTAGTAATAATAGTTGGCGAGATGACAATGATGCTACGATGGAGATCAAGGTGTCGCGCTGGTGACGTTGGAGATCATGACGATGCTTCGGTGATGGAGATCATGAGCACAAGATGATGATGGCCATATCATGTCACATATTTTGATAGCATGTGATGTTTATCCTTTATGCATCTTATTTTGCTTAGAACGTCGGTAGCATTATAAGATGATCCCTTACTAAATTTCAAGGTACAAGTGTTCTCCCTGAGTATGCACTGTTGCTACAGTTCGTTGTGCCAAGACACCACGTGATGATCGGGTGTGATAAGCTCTATATTCACATACAACGGTTGCAAGCTAGTTTTGCACACGCAGAATACTCGGGTTAAACTTGACGAGCCTATCATATGTAGATATGGCCTCGGAACACTGAGATCGAAAGGTCGAGCGTGAATCATATAGTAGATATGATCAACATAGTGATGTTCACCATTGAAAACTACTCCATCTCACGTGATGATCGGACATGGTTTAGTTGATTTGGATCACGTGATCACTTAGATGATTAGAGGGATGTCTATCTAAGTGGGAGTTCTTAATTAATTTGATTAAATGAACTTTAATTTATCATGAACTTAGTACCTGATAGTATTTTGCATGTCTATGTTGTTGTAGATCGATGGCCCGTGCTACTGTTCCTTTGTATTTTAATGCATTCCTAGAGAAAGCTATGTTGAAAGATGATGGCAGCAACTACATGGACTGGGTCCGTAACTTGAGGATTATCCTCATTGCTGCATAGAAGAATTACGTCCACGAAGCATTGTTAGGTGCCAGGCCTGCTGCAGATGCTACTGATGATGTTAAGAACGTCTGGCAGAGCAAAGCTGATGACTACTCGATAGTTCAGTGTGCCATGCTTTACGGTTTAGAATCGAGACTTCAAATACGTTTTGAACATCATGGAGCATATGAGATGTTCCAAGAGTTGAAGTCAATATTTCAAGCAAATTCCCGAATTGAGAGATATGAAGTCTCCAACAAGTTCTACAACTGCAAAATGGAGGAGAATAGTTCTGTCAGTGAACACATACTCAAAATGTCTGGGTATGATAATCACTTGACTCAGCTAGGAGTTGATCCTCCAGTTGATTATGTCATTGACAGAGTTCTTCAATCACTGCCACCAAGCTATGAAGGCTTCGTGGTGAACTATAATATGCAAGGGATGAACAAGACTATTCCCGAGCTCTTCGTGATGCTAAAGGCCGTGGAGATAGAAATCAAAAAGGACCATCAAGTGTTGATGGTCAATAAGACCGCTAGTTTCAAGAAAAAGGGCAAAGGGAAGAAGGGGAACTTCAAGAAGAATGGAAAAAAGGTTGCTGCTCAAGAGAAGAAACCCAAGTCTGGACCTAAGCCTGAAACTGAGTGCTTCTACTGCAAAGGGACTGGTCACTAGAAGCGGAACTGGCCCAAGTATTTGGCGGACAAGAAGGATGGCAAAGTGAAAGGTATATTTGATATACATGTTATTGATGTGTACTTAACTAATGCTCGCAGTAGCGCCTCAGTATTTGATACTGGTTCTGTTGCTCATATTTGCAACTCGAAACATGGGCTATGGATTAAGTGAAGATTGGCTAAGGACGAGGCGACGATGCGCATGGGAAATGGTTCCAAAGTCGATGTGATCGCGGTCGGCATGCTACCTCTACATCTACCATCGGGATTAGTTTTAGACCTGAATAATTGTTATTTGGTGCCAACGTTGAGCATGAACATTATATCTGGATCTTGTTTAATGTGAGACGGTTATTCATTTAAATCAGAGAATAATGGTTGTTCTATTTATATGAGTAATATCTTTTATGGTCATGCACCCCTGCTGAGTGGTCTATTTTTGTTGAATCTTGATAGTAGTGATACACATATTCATAGTGTTGAAGCCAAAAGATTGAAGTTTAATAATGATAGTGCAACTTATTTATGGCACTGCCGTTTGGGTCATATTGGTGTAAAGCGCATGAAGAAACTCCATGCTGATGGACTTTTGGAATCACTTGATTATGAATCACTTGGTGCTTGTGAACCGTGCCTTATGGGCAAGATGACTAAAACTCCGTTCTCCAGAACAACGGAACGAGCTACTAACTTGTTGGAAATAATACATACCAATGTATGCGGTCCAATGAGAATTGATGCTCGTGGTGGGTATCATTATTTTCTTACCTTCATAGATGATTTGAGCAGATATGGTTATATTTACTTAATGAAGCATAAGTCTGAAACATTTGAAAAGTTCAAAGAATTTCAGAGTGAAGTGGAAAATCATCGTAACAAGAAAATAAAATTTCTACGATCTGATCATGGAAGAGAATATTTGAGTTACGAGTTTGGTCTTCATTTGAAACAACATGGGATAGTTTCACAATTAACGCCACCTGGAACACCACAGCGAAATGGTGTGTCTGAACGTCGTAACCGTACCTTATTAGATATGGTGCGATCTATGATGTCTCTTACTGATTTACCGCTATTGTTTTGGGGTTATGCTCTAGAGACGTCTGCATTCACTTTAAATAGGGCATCATCAAAATCCATTGAGACGACGCCTTATGAACTATGGTTTGGCAAGAAACCAAAGTTGTCGTTTCTTAAAGTTTGGGGCTGCGATGCTTATGTGAAAAAGCTTCAACCTGATAAGCTCGAACCCAAATCGGAAAAATGTGTCTTCATAGGATAAAAAGGAAATAGTTGGGTATACCTTCTATCACAGATCCGAAGGCAAAATCTTTGTTGCTAAGAATGGATCCTCTAGGGAAGGAGTTTCTCTTGAAAGAAGTGAGTGGGAGGAAAGTAGAACTTGATGAGGTAATCGTACCTTCTCCCTTATGGGAAAGTAGTTCATCACAGAAATCAGTTCCAGTTATTCCTACAGCAATTAGCGAGGAAGTTAATGATGATGATCAAGAAACTTTAGATCAAGTTACTACCGAACCTCATAGGTCTTCCAGAGTAAGATCCGCAACAGAGTGGTACGGTAATCCTGCTCTGGAAGTCATGTTACTAGACCATGATGAACCTACAAACTATGAGGAAGCGATGATGAGCCCAGATTCCGTGAAATGGCTTGAGGCCATGAAATCTGAGATCGGATCCATGTATGAGAACAAAGTGTGGACTTTGATGGACTTGCCTGATGATCGGCAAGCCATAGAAAATAAATGGATCTTCAAGAAGAAGACCGATGCTGATGGTAATGTTACTGTCTACAAAGCTCGACTTGTTGCGAAAGGTTTTTGACAAGTTCAAGGAGTTGACTATGATGAGACTTTCTCACCCATAACGATGCTTAAGTCTGTCTGAATCATGTTAGCAATTGCTGCATTTTATGATTATGAAATTTGGCAAATGGATGTCAAAATTGCATTCCTGAATGGATTTCTGGAAGAAGAGTTGTATATGATGCAACCGGAATGTTTTGTCGATCCAAAGGGTGCTAACAAAGTGTGCAAGCTCCAGTGATCCATTTATGGACTGGTGCAAGCCTCTTGGAGTTGGAATAAACGTTTTGATAGTGTGATCAAAGCATATGGTTTTGTACAGACTTTTGGAGAAGCCTGTAATTACAAGAAAATGAGTGGGAGTTCTGTAGCATTTCTAATCTTATATGTAGATGACATATTGTTGATTGGAAATGATATAGAATTTCTAGATAGCATAAAGGGATACCTGAATATATTGCTGCTTCGGAAGCAGCAAATGAAGGAGTTTGGATGAAGGAGTTCATATCCAATCTAGGTGTCATACCTAGTGCATCGGGTCCAATGAAAATATTTTGTGACAATACTGGTGCAATTGCCTTGGCAAAGGAGTCCAGATTTCACAAGAGAACCAAGCACATCAAGAGAAGATTCAATTCCATCCGTCATCAAGTGTCGGAAGGGGACATAGAGATTTGCAAGATACACACGGGTCTGAATGTTGCAGACCCGTTGACTAAGCCTCTTCCATGAGCAAAACATGATCAGCAGCAAAGCTCCATGGGTGTTAGAATCATTACTATGTAATCTACATTATTGACTGTAGTGCAAGTGGGAGACTGAAGGAAATATGCCCTTGAGGCAATAATAAGGTTATTATTTATTTCCTTAATTTGTTATAAATGTTTATTATTCATGCTAGAATTGTATTAACCGGAAACTTAGTACATGTGTAAATACATAGACAAAACATATAATCCCTAGTATGCCTCTACTTGACTAGCTCATTACTCAAAGATGGTTATGTTTCCTAAACCATAGACATGTGTTGTCATTTGATGAACGGGATCACATCATTAGGAGAATGATGTGATGGACATGACCCATCCATTCGCTTAGCATTATGATCGTGTTAGTTTCATTGCTATTGCTTTCTTCATGACTTATACAAAGTTCCTCAGACTATGAGATTATGCAACTCCCGAATACCGGAGGAACACTTTGTGTGCTACCAAACGTCACAACGTAAAAGGGTGATTATAAAGGTGCTCTACAGGTGTCTCCGAAGGTGTTTGTTGGGTTGGCATAGATCGAGATTAGGATTTGTCACCGTGTTTAGGAGAAGTACCTCTGGGCCCTCTCGGTAATACTCATCACTATAAGCCTTGCAAGCATTGTGACTAATGAGTTGGTTGCGGGATGAAGTATTATGGAACGAGTAAAGAGACTTGCCAGTAACGAGATTGAACTAGGTATTGAGATACCGACGATTGAATCTCGGGCAAGTAACATACCTATGACAAAGGGAACAACGTATATTGTTATGCGGTTTGACCGATAAAGATCTTCGTAGAATATGTAGGAACCAATATGAGCATCCAGGTTCCGCTATTGGTTATTGACTGCAGACGTATCTCGGTCATGTCTACATAGTTCTCGAACCCCTAGGGTCCGCACGCTTAACGTTCAATGACGATTAGTATTATGAGTTTATGTGATATGATGTACCGAAGATTGTTCGGAGTCCCGGATGTGATCATGGACATGACGAGGAGTCTCGAAATGGTCAGACATAAATATTGATATATTGGATGACTATATTTGGACACCGGAAGTGTTACAAAAAAGTTTCGGATAAAATCGGAGTGCCGGAGGGTTACCGGAACCCCCCCCCCCCCGGGGAACTAATGGGCCTCAATGGGCCCTAGTGGAGAAAGAGAGGGGACGGCCAGGGCAGGCTGCGCACCCCCTCCCCCTGAGTCCGAATAGGACAAGGAAGGGAGGTGGTGCCCCCCTTTCCTTCCCTCTCTCCCACTCCTTCCTTTCCCCTCCCTTCCCCAAGTTGGAAACCTAATAGGACTAGGATTCCTAGTAGGAATCCTACTTGGAGCGCGCCCTACAGGGGACGGCCGGCCTCCTCCCTTGCTCCTTTATACACGGGGGCAGGGGGCACCTTAAAACACACAAGTTGACAATTGTTTTAGCCGTGTGCGGTGCCCCCCTCCACAGTTACACACCTCGGTCATATCGTCGTAGTCCTTAGGCGAAGCCCTGCGCCGGTAACTTCATCATCACCGTCACCACGCCGTCATGCTGACGAAACTCTCCCTCGACCTCAACCGGATCAAGAGTACGAGGGACGTCCCCAAGCTGAACGTGTGCTAAACTTGGAGGTGTCATACGTTCGGTGCTTGGATCGGTTGGATCCTGAAGACGTTCGACTACATCAACCGCGTTAACAAAACGCTTCCGCTTTTGGTCTATGAGGGTATGTGGATACACTCTCCCCTCTTGTTGCTATGCATCACATAGATAGATCTTGCGTGATCGTAGGAAATTTTCTGAAATTACCACGTTCCCAACAAGTGTGTGTATTGCTTGCTATCTTTCAGTCACTGAATGTTTTCATCATTTAGAATAGTGAACACTTAACTTAATTGTTAATATATAATTGAACTTCATTTGTTAGCTCCATTGGTTAATTTAAGTGTTAAGTTTAGTTAATTGTTAAGTTCAGTTAACTGTTAATTTTAGTTAACTTCATATAATTGCACCAACTAAAGATGACTTTACTTTACTGAATATCATTGCACTGCACCAACTCTTATCTCTTTTTTTTGTCAAATCCATAGGAAATTCCTAAATTCCAGTATGTTGAGTGGATTGACCCTTACTGGCCAGCCCAACTGAAGATGAGCCTAGCAAGGATTTGGGGGCATGTATGAGGATGAGAACAAGCTTAGGCTGAGAGTAAATGTAGTTAATGTCAAAGAAAATGTTAGGGTTGTGAGAGAGAAGGAAAAGATGGAAAAAGAGCTTAGGTTTTTTAAACTAGATTTTGCTAAGATGGTTGCTGACAAGGAGCAGGAAATTACTGAATTGGGCAATGCAAGACTTGCTCTTTCTGGCCTAAAGCAAGAGCTTGAGAAGAAGAAAATGTCTGACAAATCTATCACTAACATTCATCAGGTTATGAGAGCTAAGGCAGAGAAAGATAGGGATGAGATGAAGCAACAGATGGACAACATGAAGGAAGAGATGGACAAAGTGGTGTCACAGAGGGATGAGTTGAAGAAGGAGAAGAAGAAACTAGAGTACATGATTGGTGATTTATTCAGGCACAAGGAGGAGACCAAGAGGAAGATAAGGAGGGTGAAGGAGATCTTAGATGAATTTGAGTAATTCATTGTTGGTGTAATGCTGCCTTAAGTTGGAGCTACTAATTAGTTGTACTCCTTTAGTGAACCTGGTTAATTTGTATGCTAGTATTATGTAATGCACTGAATTTGTATGACTGCTTTTAGTTAACTAAATTTGTATGACTGCCCAAGTTATGTTGTTACAAGGTGTTACTAGATAACTGAATTTTTTACAGTGTTAGTGCATTGAAGATAAAGTTAACCCTAAAATCCATTGTTACTGAAGATTCGGTTAACTTAATCTTCAGTTAACTAAATATCTAGTTCACTGAAAATTCAGTGAATTGCAAATTCAGTTAACTGAAGATTAAGTTAACTGAATTTGTCTCTCTTTGCATGTCCAGTTAACTGAATTTGTAGCTAAATGGATTATGAGTTAACTGAAGATGAGCTAATTGTATTTGTTTCAGTTAACTGTATGAGTTAAATGGATTATGAGTTAACTGAAGCTGAGTTAACTATGAATTTAAATGAATTGGCAGTGTAATGAATTTTGGACTGAATTTGTCTCACATATACTGGTAGGTAGAGGTCAAAGTGTACTAAATTGGAACTAAATAAAGATTAATTAGTAGAGATAAAGTTCCTAATGAATCTACAGTACTAAATTCATGCTATTTTTTGATAGAACTACACATGCTATCTATAGTAGTACATACCACATTTGTACAGTAGCATGGCAAACATAGCAGGAACAGCATGGCAAATACAGCAGCAGCAACATTGTAACCAACTTTAAGCAACCCAACAAAATAGCAACCATAGCAACATTGCAGCATAGCATCACTTCATCATCATAGCATAAGTTCAGCAAACATTGCAGCAGTTCAACCATAACCTTGTTGCAGTTCCCATAGCAGCATTACAAATAACTTATGTGATGAACCTATAAGCAGCACACCTAACTTAACTAAGTGCAAAATACTTCTGACTTATATGCTGAACATATAAGCAGCATACCTAACTACTTCACCTTCTTCTTTAGTCCTTCTTCACATCTTTAGGTGCTTGAGACGCTCGGAGCAGCGCACCTCCCCTGCAGAAGACTTCTTTACAGCCTTCTTGCCAATCCTTGCCAGCTCCGCCACCACGTCCTGTGCTGCCTCCTCCACCAGCTCCTGCTTGATGATGTCTGGCACGTCTGGAAGTAGGTCCACTTCAATTGGATGAGCCCTGTGACCACCCTCCCTGGCGTCGATGATGGGCACCACCATCTGGATCTCCAGCTCGTCGTCCGACAAGACGATGACCTCTATCTCCTCCTCCTTAGACGAGCCAGCGTCCCCCTCTATAGCCAGAGTCATTGTCGGAGTCAACCTTGCAGTCCTCGGAGTCGTCGTCGTCGGACGACTCCGCGTCAGAGATGTCGTCATGGACGAGGAGCTCGGGCTGGAATCTATCCCAATACGCGGTGTTCACCAGCGTGGGGATGGCCAGGACGACGTCGCGCATGCTCTGCGCCCTGGACGCGACACGGAACGGATCCGGGTGCGGCGAGCGCGTGGAGGCTGAGCGATACATCCACCACCTCGCGCACTGCTGCGGGTCGTCGAAGTGCGTCTCCAGCATTGTGAAGCGGAGGATCAGCGAAGGGGCAACCCCCGGTCTGGGGGGATTGCCTGCCGCTTCTCGTCAGCCGTCATGATCTTGATGAGACCACGAGCGTGGTGGCGCATCATGCCGATGCTAGGTAACTAGCGCGCGATCTCGCTGAGGTCCGCGCAGGCCGCCTGGTCATCGCCGACAAGATCCTCAACCACGCGCTGCCACGCTGGGGTGGTGTCCATGTCATCGGCGGCGGCGTTGAGCTCGGCGGCGAGCGAGGGTTTCAATGTGAGGCGTGGAAGTTGGTGGAGTGGTGAGACCGGAGAGACGTGGGTGGACTGGGCAGGGGAGTGGAGCTAGTGGACTTGGCGACTACAGCGGTGGGTGGTCTTAAAGGCCTGGAAACCGAACGGCGGAGGAAGCCACGACCCATAATAACTACATAGTTACCTAGACTCTAACAGAACACTACTACTAGTCTACTGGCATTGATCTCAGCGATTGTAACAACAGGTCCTGGGTTCAAGCCCCAGGCACACCATTTTTGAATATTTTTTCTTTTTACCTAATTTTAGTAGATTTGGCAGAACATAGTGTTCCACACTCATTTTTGTTACTCGTTTTTTAAATTTGTTTCATTCTCAATGAAGTATATACTACTAAGTTATCTGTGTGTTTAGATAACTGCATCTTCAGTTAAGTGCATGTGCAGTTATATGCATCTTCAGTTAACTGCATATGCAGTTAGCTGCATCTTTAGTTTACTGCATATGCAGTTAACTGCATCTTTAGTTCACTAAATAAGCCAACAGAATCAATAACACAATCACTAATACCACATCAGCACCCCAGTTCACTAAATGAGCTAACAGAATCACCAAATCCATGAAAGTTAGTTAAAAAAGGGCAATGAATGCCATTGTGAGCCACTGTTTGCCATCAAAAAATAGGCAATTTAGGACACTGTTTGCTTATCAAAAAAGATGTTGCTGGGTTAACTAAATTTAAGCCACAGGTTAACCCAGCAACATCTTTTTTTTGCCATCAAAAAAGAGGCAAGGTATGCCATAGTTTGACATAACAAAACAAAGGCCAGTTTATGAGTTATGTAAGTATAGGCCTTTTCAAAAAATGGCACTAAGAATTGCCAGTAGATCAGGCAGCAGGAAAATATTTAGGAGGAGCATTGAGGTCAGGAATATGACTGCCCATGTTATCTCCAAACAGCAGCCACCATGTCCTCTCACCTACAATTATTCCTCTTCCTCTCCCTGCGTCTGAATTTCCTCCTCTCCCTATCCCTGCACCTGCATGTCTTCCTCCTCTCCCTCTCCATGCATGCAATTCCTACCTCCTCTCCCTTTCCTAGCTTCTGCATTTGCACCTCTCCCTCTCCCAGCTTCTGCATTTGCACCTCTCCCTCTCCCAGCTTCTGCATTTGCTCCTCTCCCTCTTCCTGGAGCTGCATCTGCACTGGCACCTCTTCCTGGAGTTGAGACTGCACTTGCTCCTCTCCCTCTTCCTTGAGCTGCATCTTCACTATCACCTCTTCTTGGAGCTGAGTTTGCACTTGCTCCCCTTCCTCTTCTTGCATTTGGATGTACCTCTCCTCTGCCTCTCCTTTTCTTTCCTCTTCCACTGTCAGCTTCAGTTCTTGCCCTTGTCTGCCTAGCAATATTCATTTTTGTATTGACTGTGGGTTGTCGTATTTCAGCCCCAGCAGCAACAACAAATGAAGAGAGCTCAGGCAGTGGGCCATGGACCCTTGAGGAGATCTTCTTGCTCTTTCCCCGTTGGCCATGTTAAAAACCATACTGGTTGGTGACTCACTAGGATCCGACCTAGGATCTGGCCTATTTGGAAAGATGTTCTGCAAAGAAAAAAAAGTATTTTTTCAGATAAGCTCAATTTAGGCAGTTAACCACATTTCATGCAGTAGAGCCAACTGTAAAAAATGAGATGCAACTGAAGCATACTTGCAGAAATGTTGGGTCATCATAGTTCTCATCAACAAGTTCTACTCCTTCTGCAATTAGTGCTTCCTGCCATCTATAGTGCCCCTTCCTGTTGTGGTCAGCTCTGCCACAAATTGAGCAGTGCATTGTCACACCTTTTTTGTTCAAATATCTAACACCATTCTTGCGTCTCTTCTCTTTTGGTGTTTTCTTCCTGTTTTTCTTTGGCCTTCCCAACTGTTTAGTGAAAACTGGTGGATATACTTTGTAACCATTCTGTTTCTCCCAATGCTATGGATCTCTAAGTGGAACTAGAGTGTATCCATATGCTTTCAGATAATTCTCCACAGTGTAGCAGTCATGAACCATTGTCTTAGGATCAATTCTCTCCTCCCTGCAGCATGCTATACTATGGCCACATGGTACTCCGGACAGCTGCCATCTCGTGCAGTCACAAGTGTGCAAGCACAAGTCAACTGTATAACTAGAGTTACCAGACTGAACTCTGAACAATTGTTGGTCAGCTTCTGAGACATGGCAATTAGCAGCAAACTCAGTGTTCTTGTCTAGTTTCTTCTTCATCTTTGGTCATATTCTCTGCCCTACCCACTTCTCTATGGCCTCTCTCTATTTACTCACTAGCCTTTGGATGATCTTGTAAAAAATGTATTCCAGCATTGACAATACTACCATCTCTCTGCCCTCCAGAATGTAGCTGCAACACATGTTGCACCATTTCTGATTAGTATCATGTCATGGAATGTTGCAGCAATATAACAAAATTAATGCATAGGAATAGGTAGGTACTTAATAAACTGTTGCGGAGGATTTACCTGTTAAATACTTCAAAGTTATTGTTCAGCAGAATATCACACTTGGAAGACACTAAAATGCTTTACACCATGTCTTTGGATCAAGTCTTTTAGTCTAGTGGAAGGCAGCTGCATTGTGTCCATCCATTTTCTCACAATTTTGGCTCCACTTCACCCTGTTTGGTGCTCTTGCAATGGCCCATAGATCTTGCTTCAGCAACTCTTCTTTGTGCTTCTCATTGAAATTCTGATAAATATGCCTAACACCAAATCTATGCTCAGCATCTGGCCAGATTTTTTGCACAACATTGATCAAATCTTTCTGCTTGTCACTCATAATAGTGAAAGGAGCAGTATTTGTGATGTTAAGGTCATCTCTCAATATAGTGAGAAACCACTCCCAAGAACTTGTGCCCTCTACTTCTACCCAACCCATTGTAATGGGGAAAATGCAGTCATTAGGATCAATACCTACTGCACTAAGAAACACTCCTTTAAACCTAGTTTTCATGTGATAACCATCTATGAAAATAATAGGCATGCATCCCTTGAGCCACCCCCTTTTACATGCATCATAAGACCAATATAGAGTTTTTAGACATTTCCTGCCCAGTGGGAAATCTTCGTCTTTAACAAGATCAGTTGACAGAAGAAATATAGACCCAGGGTTGGTATTCCTCCGTTCAAGCCCATAATCCCAAAGCCTATTGAACTGCTCTTCTTCATCATCATCGATCTCCTTAAGTGCTGCAGTTCTTGCCCTAGCTAGCTTCCATCTGTTAGGGGTGACATGAAATTCCTTAGTGATCTTTCTTGAAAATGTACCTAGTGACATCTTCTGGTCATCTCTGAACTCATCTGCGAAATACCTGCAAAGAAATTTTGCTGTCAGTGACCCTAACTTCCATTTCTTCTGGCATATATGTTCTCCATAGTAAGTATTGATGACAAATCCCCCTGTCTTGTTGCCATTGCCAGCAAATAGGTACCATGGGCAACCATTTTCACAAACTGCCTCAAGTCTCCTCTTGTCATTCTTTATCTTCTTGATCTGCTCTTTGTTTCTAACTGAATATGCAGTCAGTGCATGTATTAGCTCAACCACATTAGCAAATACCATTCCTACTTTAAACAGAGGGGAAATCATGTCCACCTTTGCATTGAAAGCTTTAAACTTGTACCTAAGTTCATCTGCTTGCTTAGTTGATAGGTTCAGATCTTCATCCTCAAGCAAATAGTCAGGCTCCACATCATCCTCGTCCTGCTCAGCTTCTTCGTCAACATCAAAGTCAATGTTGTCATCATAAAGATCATCATCACCATCATCTATGTCATAGTCACTGTCACTGAAATCAGAATCTGAAACAACTACATCTTCAATAACTGTTTGTCCATCTTCAGTTAGCACGTTGTGCTCAACACCCTTAATCGGCAAACTCTGTGGGTCTGTTCCATTTGCTGCAATCTCTGACAAGGGATCTTCCACAAAGACTGAAACTAGGCTATGGGAAGAAGATGCACTTGCTGCTGCAAAACTTGTTCTTGCTGTTATCAAAGACAGGGGCATTGTGCACACCAAGTCAGACCTGAAGTTACTGATGAAATCTGCATGGTCAACCATGACTACAAGCATCTTATGCTTAGCACTAGCTCTGATCATATGCTGCACATCCTCATCACTGCTAATTCTGGTCAAACCATCTGAGATTGGTTTATTTGGTTTGCACCAGTATATGATATGATCACTCACAGGATATCCCAACCAAAGCAAGTGTTGTTCAAGTAATGCATAGGAGAAAGTGCCAGAGTCAACATAGTCTAGCACATCAATAGAACGGTTCCAGTACTCCAGGTTACTGATTGGGCCACAGAAAATTCCACTATGCTCAAGTTCCAGTGTAAAAAATGGACTGTCCACCCTTTCTCCATTTACTGCATCACACTCTGCATCCAAAACAAATATGCATCAGTTGAGAAACAATATTCAGTTAACTGAATATTCAGTTGATAGAAAATAAGTCAATGAACAAGATGCATCAGATTTAATAAACTACAACAACAGCTTAAGGTTCAGTTAACTACAGTAAGATGAAAAAATTCAGTTAACTACAGTACTTGACAAAATTCCAATAACTATAGTAACTGAAAATATTCAGTTAGCTACAGTAACTAACCATATTCAGTGAACTACAAATAACTGAACATATTCAGTGAAATAAATATAAACTAACCATAATTGAAATGCAACATTAGCAAAACAATTCAATTAACTGAAACTTCACTGCACATACCATTAGCATTACCAAAACTAAACTAAATGGTGTAACAAATTAGCCCAGTTTATACTCTGTACAAAACATCTTCAACAGCAAAAAGGAGTTAAATTTGACCACACAAATAGATGCTTCAGTAGAGTGCAAGCTAGAGCATAACGAAAAGCCAACTACAAAGGCATTATCATCTAATCCGCCATAAACCCTAGCTCTCATGTTGAACCAAAAGCTAAAATCGTCGGTTGAAACCCTAGCTCTACATCACCATACATGACCCTACGTAAGAAACACCACTACATGACCCCGATTCGAGCACAAATGGCCCCGATTCGAGCTGCAAACGGCGGGGCGACGAGCTCAGACCAAAGCAGAGGAGAGGAGAGGGAGGAAAGGAAAGCAGAGGCGGAGCGACGAGCTCACAGTAATCAGGAGGGAAGACACCGAACAGGCGGATGAGATGAGCACATGTAGGCGTGAAAGTGCAACTATCCCTGGGTGGTTTTGGTAATTCCTAACAACATATAGCTCATTGAGCTAATGCTATTTAAAGATAAATATTTTAGGAAAGCTCAATGATTGGCATGGCATGGATGAGAAAAGTTGATCCCTCAAAATACTAAGGACAAAACGATTGGCTCAAGCTCAAAGCACAAGACTCTACATTTTCTATTTTAGTGATCCAAGATCACATTGAGTCTATAGGAAAAGCCAATACTATCAAGGAGGGATGAGGTGTTGCTTAATGAGGTTCTTGCTCAAAATGCTTAGTGTTATGCTCCAAAGCCCTCAACTACTTTCTCACATCCACCTGTGACCCAAACCAAAATCGAACTCGGCCCCACCAATTCTTTCTATCCGGCGCCACCGAGTTCAGATGTCATAGTCACTGCCACAAACTCTAGTCAAATTGGTCTCACCGATAGGGATCTCGATCTCACCAAGATGGGATTGTAATCTCTCGGTTTCCCTTTGTAATGTTTTGGTCCAACCGAGATGAGCGATCGGTCCCACCGAGATTGCAATGCAAACTCTCTATTTCCCTATCGTGACATTTCGGTCCCATCGAGATGAGCGAATCAGTCCCACTGAGTTTGCCTGACCAACTCTCTGGTTAGCTTATTACCAAAATCAGTCCCATCGAGTTTGTGTAATCGGTCTCATCGAGATTATGTTATGCCCTAACCCTAACCATATCGGTCCCACCGAGTTGACATGTCGGTCCCACCGAAAATCCTAACGGTCACATTATTTGCTAAATCGGTCCGACCGAGTTTCACGATTCGGTCCCATCGAGATTGGTAAGTTGTGTGTAATGGTTAGATTTTGTGTGGAGGCTATATATACCCCTCCACTCACTCTTCATTCATGGGGAGAGCAATCAGAACATGCCTACACTTCCAACATACATATTCTGAGAGAGAACCACCTACACTTGTGTTGACGTCAAGATATTCCATTCCTACCATATGAATCTTGATCTCTAGCCTCCCCCAAGTTGCTTTCCACTCAAATCTTCTTTCTACCAAATTCAAATCCTGTGAGATAGAGTTGAGTGTTGGGGAGACTATCATTTGAAGCACAAGAGCAAGGAGTTCATCATCAACACACCATTTGTTACTTCTTGGAGAGTGGTGTCTCCTAGATTGGCTAGATGTCACTTGGGATCCTTCGACAAGATTGTGGAGTTGAACCAAGGAGTTTGTAAGGGCAAGGAGATCGCCTACTTCGTGAAGATCTACCCTAGTGAGGCAAGTCCTTCGTGGGCGACGGCCATGGTGGGATAGACAAGGTTGCTTCTTCGTGGACCCTTCGTGTGTGGAGCCCTCCGTGGACTCACGCAGCCGTTACCCTTCGTGGGTTGAAGTCTCCATCAACGTGGATGTATGATAGCACCACCTATCGGAACCACGGCTCAAAAATCTCCCTGTCTCCAATTGCGTTTGCCTCCTCAAACTCCTCCCCTTTACCTTCATATGCAATTGTTTTACATTCCGCTGCTATACTCTTAAAATTGCATGTGTAGTTTGATTGCTTGACTAGTGCTAAGTTGTTAAAATCTGCCAAGAACTAAAATTGGGAAAAGGCTAGATTTTTATTTGATCAAGTTGTCTAATCACCCCCCCCCCCTCTAGACATACTTTCGATCCTACAAGTGGTATCAGAGCTTTGGTCTCCATTTTCTTTGATTTCCATAGCTTTTGGTAGTCATAGCCTTGGTTTCACAACCTAGGAGAGTATGGCGTCTAGCGAGGGAAATTACCACTGTAGAGGTCCTTACTTTGATGGTACTAATTTTGCTAGTTGGAAGCATAAGATGAAAATGCATATTCTTGGACATAACCCCGCCGTTTGGGCTATTGTGTGTATTGGCTTGCAAGGTGAATTCTTTGATGGGAGAGAACCGAACCATGAAGCTACCGCGGAAGAGTTGAAGATACTGCAATACAATGCTCAAGCTTGTGATATCCTCTTCAACGGATTGTGCCCTGAAGAATTCAACAAAATCAGCCGTCTTGAGAATGCAAAGGAAATTTGGGATACTTTGATTGACATGCACGAAAGTACCGACTCCATCAAGGAATCCAAATTGGATGTGCTTCAAAGTCAACTTGACAAGTTCAAAATGAAGGAAGGTGAAGGTGTCGCTGAAATGTACTATAGGCTTGCTCTCATCACAAATGAGATTGCCGGCTTAGGAAGTGAAGAGATGACTGACAAATTCATCATCAAGAAGATCCTAAGAGCCTTGGATGGAAAATATGATACCGTGTGCACTTTGATCCAAATGACGCCAAATTACAAAGATCTCAAGCCAACGGAAGTCATTGGAAGAATTGTTGCTCATGAGATGTCACTCAAGGATAAGGAGGAGCTCCCCAACAAGTCAACTGGTGCTTACAAAGCCTCATGTGAAGCTCCCACATCATCAAGTGAGAAACAAACCTTCAATGAAGAATTGAGCCTAATGGTGAAGAACTTCAACAAGTTCTACAAGAGTAGAAGCAAGGAAAGAAGTTCCAAGTCAAGGTCCTACAATGACAAAAGATCTTTGAGTTGTGAGCGTAATTGCTACAATTGTGGAAGACCCGGACACTATTCCAATGAGTGTACGGCTCCCTACAAAAGAAGAGAAGAATCTCCAAAGAGAAGAAGTAGAAGAGAAGAATCACCACCAAGAGAGAGGAGGAGGAGAGATGATCATTATGAACGAAGAAAATCCTGGAGAAGCAAGGATTCGGAAAGGAAGGACAAATCATCAAAGAGCTACATAAAGCGAAGACATCAATCTCATGTTGGTGAATGGGTATCCGGCTCCGACTCCGACCATCACTCTGAGAGAATCTATCACTCCGACTCCGAATATACTCAAGATGAAGGTGTTGCCGGTCTAGCACTTGTGTCAACCAACTCCTACGACATATTTGACTCACCAAATGAAGGACTTGGAAGATGCTTCATGGCTAAAGGCCCAAAGGTATCACACCCCGAGTATGTTGATTTCAATAGTGATGAAGATGACTTGTTAGGTGATGATGATTTACTTGTTGACGACTCTAGTGATGAATACTATGATGAAACGCCAAATAATGATGCTAATCAATATAAAACAAATGACAATTATAAGGAGAAGATTGAGCTCCTAACTAAAGAATTAAACACTCTTAAGTTAGCTCATGAAACTATCTTAGGAAATCATCGAGAACTTTCAAGGACTCATGAGAAGTTACGCTTTGAAAAGCTCAACCTTGAGCAAGAACATGAGTTTTTAAAAGCAATCAATGATGATCTTCGCAAGAAAAGTTCTTCTTACATTGCCAAGTGTTTACTCTTATCTACTTACATGCCTCAAGTCAAGTCTAGTAACAAGAACAAGAAAGATTCTTTCTCTAGTAGTAACAATAATCATGTTAAATCCAATGTTGTTGCTTCTAGTAGTTCTCTTGATTCCACTAATCATTCTCTTAGCCAAGTTACACTTGAGCAAGAAAATAGCTTATTGAAGGGGATTATAGAGAAAGGTGTTTACAAGAGCCTTGTCGGGAGTAAGCAATTCGAGGAAATTGTACGCAAGCAAGGAAGGCACCGGAAGAACCAAGGTGTTGGTTTTGAACAAAATTCAATGCCAATGGAGTTGAGTGGGAAGAAGATCAATACCCTAAGACGAAGTTTGTTCCTCAACAAGAGAAGTATGATCCTACTTCTTTCAAAGGGACACAAGCTCAAGATGATCTTCCACCACAAGACTACAAGCAAAAAGGCAAGGACAAGCTTCAAGAGGAGATTGATGCATTTGAAGAAGCTCCTAAGGCCTTAGTCAAGTGGGTTCCCAAGACTACGTCAAGTTCTACTTCATCAAGTACGACTACAACTACAAGGATTCCCATCAAGATGATGTGGATCCCGAATAATAAGAACTAGTGAGTTCTTGAGGGTGACTCCGCCAACATACTTCACTCTTATCATTTTGGCGAGGACAAGTGCAATCAACTTCCACATCTTGCACTAGTTCATGGAGTCACAAACCCTCTTGTTGGTAAGACAAGGGACAAGGTAACCTAATGCTTTCATAGACATCATCTTGTGTGTGTGCATCACTCTATGTCTATGGATATCCTTGTTTGTTCCTTGTGGGACTAACCCGTGTAGGTATTGAAAGTTCAAATCACTCCAATGGATTGCTCCAAATGATCTACATCAACTTTGAGCATCCACATCTTGAACACCTACATGAAGTCATCATCGACAAAACCCAAGGTTAGTTCATCCCTCTTAGGGGGGGATCTCACATCTAGGGGGAGCTTTACTCTAAAGAATTGAACTAAAGCAACTCTAATGGTGTGAACACAACAATGCTTTATGTAAAAGTGGTAACCCCACTTGTGCTTAAACGATGAGTATGACCTATGATCAAATGTTCTCATTTTGACTCCTAAGTCAATATACTCATATATAGATGACCTAGTCATCGCTAATTGCTTGATAGATGCTAGATTGGTTGTGCATGCTTTGCCACATATTTCATTTGCCATTTTATTGTGTGAGCATGTAAGTTGCATATTTTACTCATTTGAGGACATCCACTTGTAGTTTTGTTTGTTTGGATTCTTTTCTTTTGCCAAGTAGATGGACAAGAATTCCTAAGAACCTTCTCTAGCTATCTATGATTTTCTTGTCGCAAACTCTATTCACGCTACATCACAAAGTTTGATCAAGTCAGATTCGAACCACTCTGTGTGAGGAGCACTCGGAGTCCCCGGTTCGTCATAGACTTAAACTTCCAAAACCTCTTTGTGTGTTTCGGTCTGACTGATTCATCCTTTTCGGTCATACCGAGATCACTAAGTTGATCTAGGTTTTCAATCTCGGTGCAACCGATTTGAACTTTTCGGTCACACCGAGTTGCAGTAACTGCTTGCAGTTTTGCATCTCGGTGCCACCGAGTTGTTCCACTCGGTCACACCGACAGGGTCAGGCTATATATACTCACGGGTCAAATTTTGGAAAATCTTCCGAAACCCTTCGCCCGGCATAGCCTGCTCTGCCTCATCGGGTCTCCGGATCGTCCTCCTCGTCGCCAGCGACCTCCCGCCACTGGTCTCCGCCGCTGTCAATGGGATTCTGCTCCGCCATTGCCGCCGTAGCAAGTCCATCGCCGCATTAGGGTATGGATTTGAATCTTTGTGCTATTCCTTACCCCAATTCCTAGCACATTGCATTGCCATGAATCTTGCCACGTTTGAAATCTTCCTATCCAGCAAAACTACTCCGTAGATTAGTCTTGGATTGAAAATTTAGGGTTAGGTTTCCGCCGAATTCATCTCGGGCCGACCGAGTTCTAGAAATCGGTCTCACCGATTTGGCTTAGGCCATTGCACATGTGATTCTCGGTCTGACCGAGAATTGCAAATCGGTGTGACCGATATAGATTCTCTGTGAAACCCTAGCAATCTCGGTGCCACCAAACTGTGACTCGGTCTGACCGAGTTCACTAGTTTAGGTTCCAAAAGCTGCTTCGGTATCACCGAGTTTACAAATCGGTAGCTCCAAAATGCTTTCTGTGGAAAACTAAAACTAAATTTTTGACTCAATTATTTTGCAAAAACCTCTGAGGTTTGTGATGCTCATCTACTCTACCTCATCTACATCTATTCATAGGGTCTACTGTAAGAGTTTGCATCATGTCAGATCAGAGTGACAGTCAGAACAAGTCTGAGGAGCAAGTTCAAATGAGTGAGGGCACTAGTCCCTCCAGTACCTCAGATGAGGGTAGCAGGAGCACACCCAGTAATTTGCCAAAGGCAGCCACCAGGACAAGGAAGAAGAGAACCTCAGATTCTGAAGATGAGGACTATGTGGCTTTTGATGATGAGGCCACTTCTAAGAAGAAGGTGTTCAAAAAGGAGTATGGCACAGCTGCCACAAAGCCAGGAATGAAGACCAAGGCTCCTGCAAGAAGAATTCCAATGTCTAAGGCAAGAGCCTCCACTCAAGTAACTTTGGAATATGAATCCAAATAGGTTGCTCCTGAAGGTAAGAAAAGGAAAGAAAGGGTCAAGAAGACTATGGCCAGAGTTGTTGGGAAGCCCTCGATGATGGAAGAGGAGGAAGAGGTTGTTGCACCATCACCTAAAGCTAAGAAGCTGATGGGAGATGCTATAAGATCAGGGGCTGCTCCATCTAAGCCCACAGATGCTCCCAAGGCTGCTGCTCCTAAGGCCAAGTCTGCACCTAAGAGGAACACCCGGAGTATTCCAACTAAAGAGAAGAACAAGGCCCAGTGTCTGAGGCTGATGATGATGAAGAAGATGACTCACATGTCTTGAGAAATTTGAAGCCCAAGATCCCTGACCACAATGATGCACATCCAGTTGCATAGGACATGAAGCTCAGGAAGGATGAAGGACTAAGACTATTGAGACAGTCCGATCCCTATGCTGTCAGAAGAAGAACTGCAGTGGACTACATGTTCCACACTAAGGAACAGCAAGATTTCTATGAGACAATTTTGCTTGACAAGAAGCCCATAGTATGTGACATGAGATGGGTTGACTGCGAGTACATCAGGGAGAATGAAGATCACTATACAGGAGTGTATGACAGCTTCAAGGCTTGTGGAGTTGATGACTTTGTTGCCCAGAAGCTCACCAAGTGGAATGATGAGCTCATCATGCAGTTTTACTCCACAGCTCACTTCTACCCTGATGGGAAGATTGTATGGATGTCTGAAGGTACAAGGTACCAATCCACAGTTGAAGAATGGGCTGAGTTGATCAATGCTCCAAAGGAGAGTGAAGATGACTTGGATGTCTATGCCAAGAAGAAGAAAGATCACAACTCCATGGCTAGTATGTACAGAGAGATCCCAGATGCTGCACTAGAGACACATAAGTTTGGATCTGTACATTACCTGTTGTCTGGATTGCCTACTATCAACTGGATCTTAAGGCACACTTTGCTGCCCAAGTCAGGTGATCACAAGACGATCAGAGGCCATACAATCAACTTGCTGCATATATTTGATGTGCCTTAGAAATTCAAAGTCATGAGTCTGATTGTGGAAACAATCAAAAGGACTGCTGCTGGTCAGAAGAGATCTTGTGGATATGCCCCACACATTCAGTAGCTCATCAACTCCAAGATGGGCAAAGGCAAATATCTTTTGGACAAGGATCACCTACCCATCTACCCTGATTTTAAAGATAACACTGTTGTGATGGATGAAAATGAACCATCATCTGTGCAAGCACAAAAGAAGAGAGAGAAGGCAAAGGCTCAGAAAGCTGCAAAGATGCCAACTACTGAAGAGGCATCTCAAGTGTTCCTGAAGAGCAAGCAAGATCAGCTTGGCTACTTGATTGCCTCCACCTTGAGGATTGAGAAGGGCTTGGCCACCCTGACTCAAAACCAGGAGACCTTGGAGAGAATCATAGAGCAGAAATTCTATGATCTTGATGTCAATGTCACTGAGATCTAGTCAGTTGTTGAGCAACTTCAGGAGGAAGTGGAGGAGAAGAAGGGCAAGTCTACTACAAATGCATTTGCTAGAGTGCCCAGAGGACAGAGATCTGTTGCAGTGCCTGTTCTAGACACCAGAGCTACATCATCTGCACCAGCTACAGCTTCAGTGCCACCAGCTCCAGCAGTCACTCCACCAGCTCCAGCTACATCAACTGATGCTTTCGTCCTTGGAGTTATCACAACGCCACCTCATGAAGACCAAGCCTAAGAGTCGTGTAGCACTATGCATTTTTTATGAACTTTTCGGTAACTTGTTGCCAAAGGGGAGAAAATGTATAGATCATAGTCTTCGAGAGAGAGTGTTGCTTTTTGGTCTCTCTTTGCTTTGCTTGAACTTCGTTATTTGTGTGTTTGCTTGATACATTATTCCTTTTGTGAGGTACTTGGATGATCATGTGTTTGATCATATGTTATGCTACATTAATGCTTGTTGGATGATATTATCTCTTATATTCTCATATGATCATTCACTTTGCTTGGTGATGAGTGCATGTGTTTAATTATTACCATTTTTAGTGCTCCACCAAGATGTATGTGACATGGAAGAGTAATCCATGATCCTAACTCACTGTGCATTTGCAGTCCAAAGCAAATTTTAAATAATGCACAAATTTAGGGGGAGCTCTTGCTTTTCACATACTTCTCAAAGCGACAATGTTTTTCAATCTTATTATCATTTTTCGAAGCTTTGATCTATATGTTGTCATCAATTACCAAAAAGGGGGAGATTGAAAGTGCAACTATCACTGGGTGGTTTTGGTAATTCCTAACAACATATAGCTCATTGAGCTAATGCTATTTAAAGATAAATATTTCAGGAAAGCTCAATGATTGGCATGGCATGGATGAGAAGAGTGGATCCCTTAAAATACTAAGGACAAAAGGATTGGCTCAAGCTCAAAGCACAAGACTCTACATTTTTCTATTTTAGTGATCCAAGATCACATTGAGTCTATAGGAAAAGCCAATACTATCAAGGAGGGATGAGGTATTGCTTAATGAGGTTCTTGCTCAAAATGCTTAGTGATATGCTCTGAAGCCCTCAACTACTTTCTCACATCCACCTATGACCCAAACCAAAAGTCAAACTCGGCCCCACCGATTCTTTCTATCCGGCGCCACCGAGTTCAGATGTCATAGCCACTGCCACAAACCCTACTCAAATCGGTCTCACCAATAGGGACATCGGTCTCACCGAGATGAGATTGTAATATTTATGTTTCCCTTCGTAACGTTTCGGTCCAATTGAGATGAGCGATCGGTCCCACCGAGATTGCAATGCAAACTCTCTGTTTCCCTTTCGTAACATTTCGGTCCCACCGAGATGAGCGAATCGGTCCCACTGAGTTTGCCTGACCAACTCTCTGGTTAGCTTATTACCAAAATCGGTCCCACCGAGTTTGTGTAATCGGTCTCACCGAGATTACGTTATGCCCTAACCCTAACCATAACGGTCCCACCGAGTAGACATGTCGGTCTCACCAAAAATCCTAATGGTCACATTATTTGCTAAATCGGTCCGACCGAGTTTCACGATTTGGTCCCACCGAGATTGGTAAGTTGTGTGTAACGGTTAGATTTTGTGTGGAGGCTATATATACCCCTCCACTCACTCTTCATTCGTGGAGAGAGCCATCAGGACATGCCTACACTTCCAACATACATTTTCTGAGAGAGAACCACCTACACTTGTGTTGAGGTCAAGATATTCCATTCCTACTATACCATATGAATCTTGATCTCTAGCCTTCCCCAAGTTGCTTTCCACTCAAATCTTCTTTCTACCAAATCCAAATCCTGTGAGAGAGAGTTGAGTGTTGGGGAGACTATCATTTGAAGCACAAGAGCAAGGAGTTCATCATCAACACATCATTTGTTACTTCTTGGAGAATGGTGTCTCCTAAATTGGCTAGGTGTCACTTGGGAGCCTTCAACAAGATTGTGGAGTTGAACCAAGGAGTTTGTAAGGGCAAGGAGATCGCCTACTTCGTGAAGATCTACCCTAGTGAGGCAAGTCCTTCGTGGGCGACGACCATTGCGGGATAGACAAGGTTGCTTCTTCGTGGACCCTTCGTGGGTGGAGCCCTCCGTGGACTCACGCAGCCGTTACCCTTCGTAGGTTGAAGTCTCCATCAACGTGGATGTATGATAGCACCACCTATCGGAACCACGGCTCAAAAATCTCCATGTCTCCAATTGCGTTTGCCTCCTCAAACTCCTCCCCTTTATCTTCATATGTAATTGTTTTACATTCCGCTGCTATACTCTTAAAATTGCATGTGTAGGTTGATTGCTTGACTAGTGCTAAGTTGCTAAAATCTGTCAAGAACTAAAATTGAGAAAAGGCTAAATTTTTATTTGGTCAAGTAGTCTAATCACCCCTCCCCTCTAGACATACTTTCGATCCTACACAGCGTCTCCACACCGCGGGCGAACAGCGGCGACGACGCCTCCGTCGCTGATGTCACCATCGCCCCACCAGCCCGTGAGCTATGTCGCCCCGACAACGACCAAGTGAACCCTCTCGAACGGACGCGAGTTCGATTCAGACGGAATTAATTCAGGTGAGCTGTACTGCGGGTTAATTAGAGAAAACGGCAGGGGGATTTCGGCAAAAGTGTGTGCGACGACCGGGCCAGCCACCTGGCTGCCAATTGTCGTTCTTTGATTGGCCTGTGACTAAAACGTCACATTCAGTGCAAGTTTGGATATGATGAGGTTGAGTTTTGCAAGTTTGGGACTAAAATATCACATTTTATGCAAGTTAGGGTACCTGGGTTGCTTTTACCTCCTATTTTAGGTCACGGGGCATATCCCAGGGTAAAAATATTTGCATGTGCATCATCTATTCAAGCATACGCCATCTATCGAAGCAATGTTTTTGTCCTCTCGTGATGTAAAAAGTGATCATGACCTATTTTACGTCATCTATTACCAGAATCTCCCATTATATATTAGCGAATTTTCCAGCCATATCGTAATAGTACATTCTGTGCTTTTTGACTTGAGAGTCTGTGATACACTGACACATGAGTCTGATGACATCATAAGCCATGTGAGGTTTGCATTCTCTGCAATCTTCCTGTCTACCTGTATACTCATGTTCCGCTGCTAAACTTGGGCCCATCACCACGTGATGCTCTGTCAATCTCAGACACGTACTATATGTTTACACTCTGTCAAAAAGTCCTTCTGAGTTTTATATTTTTAATTACCCTCCTAATCTGCACTTTAACCCAGATATTGGTCGGTGAAATGATAATTAATTATACAACTAGGGTTCGTAAAGCAAAGATATTGTTTTGTCTTGTGCTGCAAAAGCTACTGCGTGTTTGTTCGTACAGGAAAGGCTTTTTGTCGGTGCAAAAGAATCTAGTGCTTTAATCTACTGTATGTGTATACAATCGATGTTGCACAGTTCAAGATATGTATTACACTATTACCTTTTTTCCCTGTCACTATAAAGAAAATTGAACACAGTACAGACGTACACATTTCACTTTCAAATTATACTCAGTTTAGCGAACCAAATTGTGGTTGGATGGTTAGAGGGACTGTGGTATCTCCAGCCAACCAGAGTTCAAATCTCAAGATGATATACCGGCTCAATCTTTCGAAGGTGCTCATAGGGGTAGGGTGTGCGTGTGTGCGTTCATAGGGGTGAGTGTATGCGTGTGTATAAGAGCGCTTGCGTCTGTACTAAGAGCATCTCCAACAGCCGCGCTAAACAAGCGCCGCGCCACAAATTTTGCCATTTTAGCGCGCGCATAACATGTAGACAAGCTCCAGCAGGCATGCAATAACCGCGCGCGCGGCATATGTAGTTGGGCGCGTGGTCCGAAACGCCAACTCGCGTTGTGTATTTGGGGCGCCAGCTTCCGCGCGCGGCACACACGAGCGCTCGCGCCGCACTCTCTCCTCCCCCGCCACCTTCGCCCCGTGCGCGCCGGCGCCGGCGAACTTGACCCGATGGACGCACTCGTCGGCACCCCGCTCACCTCATTCTACAGCCGCGACCCCTCCCCCGCCGCCGCCGCCGGAAACCCTAGCACGGGAAGCGTTGGCTTCGCCACCGCCGGAGCTCCTCCGAGCATCGGCCTCGCATGCGGCCTCTTCATGCCGCCACGAATGACCACGGCGGCGGGTGGCGTCGCGCCGGCGCCATCCCGTGGCGTCGCGCCGATGCCATCCCGTGCCGCCGCCGCCCCCTCGAAGCTCCCCAATGCGGCGCGGCCGAAGAAGGGCAAGACATCCGCGAAGAAGAACAAGGCGGCGGACGGCTCCGGCACCTTGAAGGCGAGGAGAAAGAAGCTTGCAGGGTGTGTGACGGGCGCGGCGGCTACCGAAGCGCCGGCGAGCTCACTCGTTGAGCCGGCCACCGTCGCGCACAACGTGTTCGACGATATGCCCCAAAGGTAGGAATTTTTTCCAACTTTTCTTTTGTTGTTATTTTTGAATGCATCCATATAGATAGCTTATTTGCATTGTTCTATATATTTTGTAGTGTCAACGATGATGCATACATGTCAACTATGGGTGTTGGCTCCAACAATTCGCATTGGTCTCAAACCAATGACATGCATTTTGAAAACCATGAGTTCGAGGTGGACGAGGATGGTGAGGGCATTGTCGATGCGCCAAAAGGAAGAGCGGGCAATTACACCAACGCCAATGACATCTTACTATGCAATACTTGGTTGCAAGTGTCGAGGGATCCATCCGTTGGAGGTGATCAAAGTAAAGATGCTTATTGGGGGCGGATGAAAGAACACTTTGATGTTCGCAACGTGAGTGGAATTGACCGCTCTGAGAGATCACTTCGGTCCTGGTGGTCGACAATCAACTCGGATTGTCAAAGATGTGCGGCCTGTCAAAAGGCGGTTGACAAGTTGAACCCAAGTGGCACAAATGAGGACGATAGAGTAAGTGGCATTTCATACATGTTTATCATACTTGTTGTTGGTGTTCGAAGTGCTAACTTGCTTTGTTTTCATGTAGTACCACATTGCACAAAACTTGTTCAAAGAAGAGGAGAGGGAAACCAAGAAGGGGAAGATCAAGAAAGGAAGGATCTTTACCTTGCCTCATTGCTATGAAGTGTTGAAGGATGATGAGAAATGGAAGAAGCGTGAAGATTTGGATGATTTGCATTTGAGCAACAAACGCAAGCGAACAATTGAGTTGAATGATGATGATGAGGAGGAGGAGGAGGATGCATCAAGTGATGACGGCAAGAGAAGCCCCACACCCAACTCGGTTTCATACTCGAAGCCAAAACGACCGGATGGGTGCAAGAAAGACAAAACAGAAAAGCAGAAGAGGAAAGGAGATGATGAAATAAAAATGCTATGGAAGCAATTGTCAATGCAAGAAGAGAAGCCAACGAGGTGAGGAAAATGGCAAGAAACCAAGATGTCGCGGTCGAGGAGAGGAGGCTGGCGGCCGAGGAGAGGAGGGTGGCGGTCGAGGAGAGGAAGGTGGCTTTGGAGGAGAGGAAGGTGAGCAATGAGGAGCGAACTAGATTGTTGGAATGGGAGAAGCACTTGTTCTTCTTGGACACATCTAACCTCAATGAGGCGCAAAAGGAGTTTGTCAATCTTTTCCGCGAAGAAGTGTTGATCCAAAAAAGAGCCATGATTCGCGCAATGGGTGGCGGTGGCCTTGGCGCAATGGGTGGAGGTAGCCTTGGTGCAATGGGTGGTGGTGGCCTTGGCACCATGGGAGGCATGGGTGGCTTCGGAGTTACCATGGGCAGCTTAGAGGCCATGGGTGGCTTTGGAGCTACATGGAGACCATGGGTGGCTTTGGAGAACCCCCCGGCGCTATGGCCACCATGAGAGGCATGAGTTTTGCTTCTCTCATGGGAGGCATGGGTCCATGATGTAGGGCGGAACCCTAGGGGGCGATCTTTCACGTTTGGAGAGTATCCCTACGAGGAACACGAAGAACGCGCGGAAGAAAATGAGGGAGATCACGGGGAGAAACACGAGAAACACACAACCGACACGAATATGATCACACAAGTGCTAGATCATCGAGGCACAAAGTAACATGAGATGCAAAGTCAACAAGGGACGATACAAGGGTAACCGTTCTTCTCCGGGGGAGGTCTTGATTGTGTTCTCCGGATGGAGGTCTTGAATCCGAATGGATCTTCTCCGAAGAGGTGCGGTCCCTCACGAGGAGTAGATCCGTGCGGATGAGCAATGCTCTATCTCAAAATGAGATAAACCAATGCTAACCCTAGCTAGGAGGAGGTGGAGGAGTATATATAGTCTAGGGCCACGAAGGGGTAAGTGAGGGATACATGGGCCTCGGCCTGATACTCTGCGCACAGGCAGGCGTCGGACGTCCAAAGGGTGTCGGACATCCGGAGGCACGGGACGGTCCGGACGTCCGGAAGTCTTCGGACATCAGTAGATTCGGTTCTGTTGGGGACGAGTCGGACGTCCGGAGGGCGTCGGACGTCCGAAGATTCGGGACGGTCCGGACGTCCGTAGATCTTCGGACTTCCGTAGATTCGGCTCTGTTGCTGGTCGTCCGGTCTTCCTCGGACTTCTGTGATTTTGGTTCTGTTGGTGAAGTGTCAGACGTCCAGAGGGGTCCGGTCATCCGGAGCCTGGGAATTGTCGGACGTCCGGGTTGGGCCGGTCGTCCGGGGCCTGTAGCTCTGGCTGGCTTCTCTTCCTTTGGCTGTAGCGATCACCAGGGGTCGGACGTCCGGGGCCGGCCGGTCGTCCGGAGCCTGTAGCTTCCAAAGCAGCTCCTCCTCTTGTCCTTCACGCTTGGTGTCCTCGCCGTCTTAGCCATTGCATATAGCTGTTCCGTGGCTCTCCTCCAAGCACCTGATCACACACAGAGTTTCCGTATGAGGTAGTAGCCATGTCTCTTGAGTAGTAAGAGGGAGTTCGGAGAGGAGCGAGTTCACCTTATCTTCGATAGCCTTTGCTCGAGCTCTCGTCATGGGTCCAAGTGGTGTCGAGGGAGATGTAGTTACGTCCATGGGGATTAGCGAGGGATGCTCTGCATCATCTCCCCCCCCCTTGGGAAAGATCCGACCTCGGATCATAAGTTTCATCACCATGGTATGGCGAGAGGTCCTTGACGTTGAAGATGTCGCTCACATTGTACTTGTCTCGTGGGAGGTCGATCTTGTAGGCATTGAATTTGTAGCGTGCTAGCACCTTGAAGGGTCCATCGGCTCGAGGTAGAAGTTTGGACTTGCGTTCGTTGGGGAAGCGGACCTTGCGAAGGTGTAGCCACATGAGATCTCCAATGTTGAAGATCATCGGTTGCTTGTTGATGTTGAGCTTGGTCGCTAGTCGTTGTACTTGGCGCTCAATGGTGTGCCTTGTATCTTTGTGCATCTTCTTGAGGTAGCTTGCTCATGCACTCGCATTGAGGTTGGTGTGCTCTTGTAGTGGAATAGGTAGGATGTCCAATGGGGACAACGGGTTGAAGCCGTAGACGACCTCGAAGGGGGACTTGCCGGTAGTCGAATGTCTTGCACGGTTGTAGGCGTACTCGGCGATGGGTAGACATTCCTCCCACTCCTTGATGTTCTTCTTGATCAACACGCAAAGTAGAGTGGAGAGCGTACGGTTCGTCACCTCCGTTTGGCCGTCGGTTTGAGGATGGTATGCTGAAGAGAATAAGAGCTTGATTCCGAGCTTGGCGCATAGCGTCTTCCAAAACTAACTCAAGAACTTGACGTCGCAGTCCGAGGCAATCGTCTTTGGCACTCCATGGAGTCGCAAGATTTCTACAAAAGAGATTGGCAATATGTGAAGCATCGTCTATCTTGTTGCAAGGAATGAAATGTGCCATCTTAGAAAATCGGTCAACAACAACAAACATGGAATCCTTTCCATTTTGAGTTCTAGGCAAGCCAAGTACAAAATCCATGCTAATGTATTCCCAAGGTTGATAAGGAATAGGAAGAGGCATGTAAAGACCATGGGATTGAGCTTTAGACTTAGCTTTGCGACATGTAGAGCATCGGTTGGTGAAGCGTGAGACGTCGTGGAACATCTTGGGCCAAAAGTAGTTCTTGGAGAGCGTGGCGAATGTCTTGTCACGTCCAAAGTGTCCCATGAGGCCGCCTCCATGAGCCTATTGCAAAAGGAGCAAACGAAGAGAAGACTCGGGAATGCAAAGTTTGTTAGCGCTCATAAGATAATCATTCTTGATGTAATATCGTTCCCAAGATGTGTGTGTCAAACACTTAGCATAAGGAGTAGCAAAAGATGGGTCATTAGCATACAAGTCTTTTATGTGCTCAAAGCAAATAACATTCAACTCAAGTTTAGTCACAAGTGTGCATATGCATGAAAGTGCATCCGCAACTACGTTTTCCTTACCCTTAATGTACTTGATCACATAGGGGAAAGATTCAATAAACTCACTCCATTTGGCATGACGCTTGTTCAACTTAGTTTGACCTTTTAAGTACTTTAGCGTTTCATGATTGGTATGGATGACAAACTCATGAGGTCTAAGGTAATGTTCCCAAACATGTAGCACACACACTAAAGCATACAATTCTTTGTCATAGATGGGATAGTTAAGTTGAGCACCGGAGAGTTTTTCACTAAAATATGCAATGGCTCGTTTTTCTTGCATTAAAACTCCGCCAATTCCGGTACCACTTGCATCACAATGAACCTCAGAAGTTTTGTCAAATTTGGGTAAAGCAAGAATCGAAGCATGAGTAAGCAAAGACTTGAGCTCATCAAAAGCGGTGTATTGCAAAGATCCCCAAACAAAAGGAGCATTCTTCTTACTAAATGCATGCAAAGGAGCGGCAATAGTGCTAAAATCTTTCACAAAGCGACAATAAAAACCTGCAAGGCCAAGAAAGCTATGCACTTGTTGCAAATTGGTGGGTTGGGGCCAAGTTTTAATTGCTTCAATTTTAGATTCATCAACATGAACACCCTTGGAAGAAACAATGAAACCCAAGAAAACAAGTTTGTCAACACCAAATGTGCACTTTTTCATGTTGGCATAAAGACGTTCCTTGCGAAGAGTTTGCAAAACAGCCCTAACATGATTAAGATGCTCTTTCATGGATTTGCTAAACACAAGAATGTCATCGAAGTAAACCACAACAAAGACTCCAATGTAAGGACGAAGCACAAATGCATAAGACGCATGAAAGTACCAGGAGCTTCCGATAAACCCATAGGCATAACCAACCACTCATACAAGCCAAATTTGGTTTTGAAAGCGGTTTTCCATTCATCACCCTCTTGTATGCGGATTTTATAATAGCCACTTTTAAGATCAATTTTTGAGAAAATGGTGGCACCACTAAGTTCATCAAGCATATCATCTAGGCGAGGAATGGGATGCCTATAACGCACGGTGATAAAATTAATGGGTCTACAATCGAAACACATGCGATAACTTCCATCTTTCTTAGGCACAAGTATAACCGGAACGGCACAAGGGCTTAAGCTTTCACGTACATGGCCATTGCCGATTAGTTGTTGTACTTACCATTGGATCTCCTTAGTTTCTTCGGGGTTGATGCGGTATGGAGCTTTGTTTGGTAGAGGTGCTCCGGGGATGAGGTCGATGCGGTGCTTAATGCCTCGTAGAGGAGGTAGACCCAAAGGTAGCTCATCGGGGAAAACATCTTTGAATTCCTGCAAAAGAGATTGAAACACTAAAGGTAGATCGTGAGAGGTGTTAGTCTTTGGTTCCCTATCCTTGCACACTAGGACAAAGTGCATAATACTCGATGGGTTCTCACACACTTCTCTCATCTCACTTTTGGTGGCAAAAAGGACTAGATTTTTCTCTCTAGGCGAAGAGGCACTCAAGTTTGTCTTGTGGCTCTCACTTTCTTTTGAGTGGATCACTCTCTCACTTTTCTCTCCACGATGGGTGGCTTGCTTGTCGGCAATCACTTGGCTAGGAGACACAGGTCGTAGCACATATTCCTTTCCTTTCATCTTGAAGCTATAGTGATTGGTACGTCCGTTGTGGATGACACCGCGGTCAAATTGCCATGGTCAACCAAGAAGGAGGTGGCAAACGGACATCGGGACGACATCACACTCCAAATTGTCCTCATATGCTTCAATTTTGTAAGAGACTTGGACCGTGTGCTCGACTCGGATAGTGCCGGAATCACTTAGCCATTGGACCTTCTAGGGGTGCGGGAGCTTCCTCTTGACTAATTGTAGCTTGGAGCATAGCTCTTCACTTGCTAGGTTGTGACAACTACCTCCATCGATGATGACCTTGACGGACCTTCCATTGATGCCGGCCTTTGTGTGGAAGATGTGGCATCATTGGTCTTCTTCTTGTTGATGTTGAAGAGTCAAGACTTTGGAGACATTGAGAGCGGGGCTCGAATCCTCATCACAAAAGACTTGATCATCTTCATCCTCGTTCACGCGCCGGTGCATGGACACTTGCTCAAGGGCTTCCATCTCCTCTTCACTCATGGATTCATAGGTTCCATCATCGTTGATGATCATGGTGCGCTTGTTGGTGCATTGGAACGACTTGTGGCCTCGGCCGCCGCAAGTGAAACACTTGAAGGAGCTTGTCTTGATGGTCTCATCGGTCGGAGTAGATGATGAAGCACGCGGCTTGTAGTTGCTTGTAGTAGAAGGAAGACAACTTGAGGTTGTCAAAGTTTTCTTGTAACTTGACTTGTCGTCGTTGCTTGTAGATGGCTTGGTTGAGGTAGAAGTTGGAGTCGTTGGAGCTTGGATGTTGGAGAAACCGTATGTCTTGGATGAGTACTTGGCGTACTTGAAGTCATCTTGCACTTAACGTTCCGCCTTGGTAGCTTAATGCACGAGCTCAATGAGGTTGGAGTAGGGTTGGAAGTCGGCAATCTTCTTGATGGGATGATTGAGGCCATTCAAGAAGCGTGCCATAGTTTGCTCATCATGTTCCGTGACATTGGCTCGTATAATGGCTATCTCCATTTCCTTGTAGTATTCTTCAACACTCGTTGTTCCTTGTTTGAGGAGTTGGAGCTTCTTTAAGAGACCGCGGTTGTAGTAGGTGGGCACAAAACATGCTCGCATGACATCCTTCATTTGAGCCCAAGTGGTGATTGGTGGTTCACCTCGTGCTTCTCGGCGCTCAAGGACTTGTTCCCACCATATGAGCACATAGTCATGGAACTCCAGTGATGCCATAGAAATCTTCTTCTCTTCCTCATAGTTGTGTAAACGAAATATTTTGTCGGCCTTCAATGCCCATGAGAGGTACTCTTCAGGGTCATTGCTTCCATTGAACTTGGCCATGGTGAACTTGAGCTTGCCATAGTGTTGCTCTTCATTGTGTTGTGGTCAATGATGATGATGATGCCCTTGACGTGGGGGGTAATCAACCTCATGTTTCTCTTGGCATGGAGGAAGTCCATGATCATCTTGCTCTTGTTGAACTTGAGGTTGTTGGGGAGCTTGTCGAGCTTGAAGAGGAGCTTGAGGAACTTGAAGTTGCACTCGCGGTTGGTAGTTTCTTTCGTGGATTTCTTCTCGAAGTGCTTCCTCTTGATTGCGCCGATCTCGGTTGCAGTTGGCAATTGCTCGACTTGATTCTTGAAGGGCCCGTTGCGCCTCAAGAGCTTGTGCTTCACGTTGTTGTTGTTGAAGACGTTGAGCCTCGGCGTCTTGTTCCTCTTGGTGTAGACGCGCTCGTTCTTCCTCTTGGCGACGTAGACGTTGTCGTTCTTGAGCTTGTGCAAAAGCAACTTGGTGTGGTTGAGGATGAGGTAGATGCTCGTCGACTTGCTCTTGTGAATGCTTGTCGTGTAGAGGATTGTGAGATGCATGACGGTCTTGACGCGCGGCTCGGCGAAGAGTGTTCGATGTCGGGGTACTTGAGCCGGAGAGGGTGTCGTCGGAGTGTCGACTCGAGCGGCTCCATCTTGAGTATGAAGACGTAGAGGGATGGCGGTTCACCATCAAGGTGTGGATCTCGTCCATCCTTGCATTATTCTCTTGCTTGTGAGCATCGAACTTGTTGTCGAAGTAGTCTCTCGTTGCTTTTTGCTCTTGATGCAACGCTCGTTGAGCACCAAGGAGGTGGCTCTTGGTGACAAATGAGGACATGTCGTCATCTTGCTCGATGAGGGGTGGATCGGTAGAAGAACTTGGCCTATCCATCATTCCAAACAAAATGTGAGTGGTAGAAGGAGAAGAACTAATACCAAATGTACCTTGACCGATGTTGTAGATGGATCAAGATCGCTCAAATGCGGACAATGAAATAGCACTATTGGTACCAATTCTTGTCGGTTCTCACACCTACACAAGTAAAAGCTTATGGTGGAGCTTGGTTAGGATGGTGGCACAAAATTTGATGCAAGTGTAAGTGAGCTTCAATAATGTTGGAAAAGATTCACAAATTTGCAAATGCAACAAGTAGACCAAGCAAGTAGAGGTACACGAAAACACACATGCAAATAGATAAGTGGGATTGTGCAAACCAAAAATGAGGCAAAATGTGGAGTCCACAAAAATGCTCGTGTTGCACAATGCTAGAGAGACGCTAGCACGATTGCACAATAGGCGGATACGGAACTTGTGCACAACCTACTAGGCAAAAATGCAACGACCTCTATCCCAATTATGCTATATGTATGGTATTTCGGTGCTATGATCCAAGATGATCGGATATGACAATCTTAATGTAGTATGATGCTACGGTTCTTGCTTATAAGCTCTTTGCTTATCTTTCCTCTTTGCTTAAAAGCTTGGTTGGCTCTTTCACTTTTGAGCTCTTTTCTCTTGCAAAACTTCGCCGAACAAAGATAACAATTGTGTATGCGATGACAACTTTGTGACACAAGAGATGAAAACAAGATATGCACCACTATGAGATGGTATCTATGCTATGGAGTATGATCACTAATGTGCACAAGTCACGTTGCCAGCAATACTCAATGGCTAGTCTCGATGGGTAAGCAACGCAAAAGTAAGGCTATGTGGGTATCAATGCAATTGGAAGGTATGACAAAGATGTCGTCGAGGTTACCGTCCTTGGCGATGATGAGTCCTTTGCGATGATGAGCAGTGGTGATGTTGTCGTCGCACCGTACCTATATAGCCGAACACAATAGGACACGGGAACCACAACCCAAAATCTCAAAGACCAAAACGTGTCAAAATCATCATAGGAGGTATTGGTAGATGATGGTGGTGTATGTTGGAAGATGTGGTGGTATGGGGATTTGGAAGAAGCGGCGGAAGGTGGGGAAGTGGTGGTGGCCGAACTGGAGAAATTCAGTTTCGTCAGGGTTTTACAAACGTCCGGGAGGTCACGGTCGTCCGGTCTTCGGACGTCCGGCTGGGACCGGTCGCCCGGGTCGTGGGCGAAAATCGGGCACGGGATGAACTGCGCAAATTCATGGTGGATGGAAGTGGTGATGCCAAATTCGAGCGGATTTGTGGATGGAAAAGGGTGGGGAGGGTGGGGAAAGCTAGATCCACATGTAGCAACACAAATCCATGGACCAAATCCAACAAAATTTCAACTCACCAACAAATCACAAAAAAATTGGGGCTATTTTTGGTGGGGATTTTCGAAATTGGGGAAGAAATCAACAAAATCAAGCTAGAAAACACGGGGTAAGAGCTCCAAAAATGTGATCAATGTGGCTCTGATACCAAGATGATGTAGGGCAGAAACCTAGGGGCCGATCTTTCACGTTTGGAGAGTATCCCTACGAGGAACATGAAGAACGCGTGGAAGAAAACGAGGGAGATCACGGGGAGAAACACGAGAAATACTCAACCTACACGAATATGATCACACAAGTGCTAGATCATCGAGGCACAAAGTAACACGAGATCCAAAGTCAACAAGGGACGATACAAGGGTAACCGTTCTTCTCCGGGAGGAGGTCTTGATTGTCTTCTCCGGATGGAGGTCTTGAATCCGGATGGATCTTCTCCGAGGAGGTGCGGTCCCTCACGAGGAGTAGATCCATGCGGATGAGCAATGCTCTATCTCAAAATGAGCTAACCCAATGCTAACCCTAGCTAGCAGGAGGTGGAGGAGTATATATAGTCTAGGGCCACGAAGGGGTAAGTGAGGATACATGGGCCTCGGCCCGATACTCTATGCACAGGCAGGTGTCGGACGTCCGGAGGGTGTCGGACGTCCGGAGGCACGGGACGGTCCGGACATTCGGAAGTCTTCGGACATCCGTAGATTCGGTTCTGTTGGGGACGAGCCGGACGTCCGGAGGGCGTCGGACGTCCGGAGATTCGGGACGGTTCGGACGCCAGTAGATATTCAGACTTCCGTAGATTCGGCTCTATTGCTGGTCATCCGATCGTCCGGTCTTCCTCGGACTTCTGTGATTTTGGTTCTGTTAGTGAAGTGTCGGACGTCCGGAGGGGCCCGGTCGTCCGGAGCCTGGGAGTTGTCGGACGTCCGGGTTGGGCCGGTCGTCCGGGGCATGTAGCTCTGGCTGGCTTCTCTTCCTTTGGCTGTAGCGATTACCAGGGGTCGGACGTCCGGGGCCGGCCGGTCGTCCGGAGCCTGTAGCTTCCAAAGCAGCTCCTCCTCTTGTCATTCACGCTTGGTGTCCTCGCCATCTTGGCCATTGCATGTAGCTGTTCCGTGGCTCTCCTCCAAGCACCTGATCACACACAGAGTTTCCGTATGAGGTAGTAGCCATGTCTCGTGAGTAGGAAGAGGGAGTTCGGAGAGGAGCGAGTTCGCCTTATCTTCGATGGCCTTTGCTCGAGCTCTCGTCATGGGTTCAAGTGGTGTCGAGGGAGATGTAGGTACGTCCATCGGGATGAGTGAGGGATGCTCCGCATCAGTCCACCTCCGGCCGCCATGGGCGAAATGTCTTCCAGTGTGCCTCACACACCTTCCCATGGAGATGCCATTGAAGATCTTGCCAACACCGTCCGGGCTTCACGTGATGTGGTGCGTGACAATGATGATGAGGAGGAAGAATCTTCGGAGGAGGAAGAATCATCTTCCGAAGATGAGGACGAAGACGAGGACGAGGCTTGATGTGTCTTTCGTTTGTGTCATGAACTTGGTTTGCATTTTGAACTTGGTTGGATGAACTTGTGGGCATGATTTTGAACTTGTGGGCATGAACTTTTATTCATCAATTTGTTTGTGTGAAATTTATATGTCATGTTCATTTCATTTTGAATGTTTGAAACTCATTTGTGTCCAAAATGCAATATATGCAATGCCCCGGCGAGTCGCGCGCGCTGCATTTTTTGCGCGCTGCTGGAGCGGCGCGCGCGCGTTGCCTTTTAGCGCGGCTGTTGGAGCCCGCATTGTAGGCCGCGCAAAACCAGGCTAAGCGCGCGCGGCAAAGTAGTTTTTAGCGCACGGTGCGTTGGGCGGCTGCTCTAATGTTCAAAAAAATTATACTCAGTTTGGAACTATATATTTACCTAACGGACGATCACTATCTACACAATTTACCTTACCCGGCCAATTTACACAATTCCATGGGATGGTCCCACATGACAGGCCCATATGGAACGTGACTCAGAGATCTGCACATATGTTTGAAAAAAAAAGACCTGCACATATCAATGGACGTCACTGGGCACCCAAGGCCTTGTACAATGCAAGGTGCTTAGAAGAGGTGCTTAAAGAAATAAACCATTTTTCTAAGCACCGATGCTTATTGTACAGGATAAACGCTTAATTAGGCGTCTCTTCTATAGAAATAGGCAATGATGCTTCAAAAAATCCGGTTTATTTTTCTAAGCCCCTCCCTAGCATTATACAAGGCCGAAAAGCACATTCCTTGTATTGAACGTACGTTGATGTACGAGGCTGCCGGCTACCAACATTAGTACATTGTGGCTAACAAATTGAGGGAGATGTTTACAGGGGTAGGGACCTAGGGTGTGCGTGTGCGCGTTAATATAAATAGATGTGTGTCATGTATGTCCGTGTATGTAAGCATCTGCGATTGTTACACATTTAAAAAAAAAAGAACTGGGCAAGAGGTCATATTGTGCGTAGACACTTCAGGTGCACTTTTGTACAAATCCTGAAAAGCAGTCCATGACACTGATACTATCACAAAATTCTGGATCGAAGTTTCCCTCGAAAAAGAAAATGTATATAAGCTCAATGCACATGTAGAGAAACGAGAAACACAATCTTAATTTGGTTACTATTCACTGTAAATAATTTGACATTTCTTCTTTTGTTTCTCCTTGTGCATGTTGCGTGGAATTTGGATTCCAAATCTAGTTAGGCATGCCTTTGAGTCTTTGATAGATGCCAACTTGGACTCGGGTGTTGCATCTCGTACGATATGGTCCTAGCAAACTGGGATTTACTCTGCTTTTGCTCTGCTCTGTGGTACCAGCAGCTCACCAACTTCAACGGTCTCCCATCTTGTTCAAGTGCATGCATGATATGAGAGATAGTCGAGGCAAGGTTAGGATAATAAGATGCTCAAAGCCCTGTCAACTAACACGAGTGGTAAATCCGGATTCAGATAAAAACTTGATGGCATGCCCAGAACCTAACTAAAATGATGGAATTGTTTTATGCCCTAATTTCATACAAAAATAAGGCATAAAAACTTTTTTGGTGCGCTAACTATTTTCTATGATTTATGAGTGTTTATTTAGTTTTTTGTTGCATGGAAAATAAAATGACCACACTTTTGAAGTGAAAATGATATATCTTCAAAAAAAAGAAGTTTTTACACCCTGAAAAACCATCAACACAAATTTTTGTAAGCTTTGGTCTGCTATTTTTTTCTATGATTTTTGAAAGCATTTCCTCCTTTCTTGGTTACTGCTATAATACTAGTCGGTGTTGTGACTTTTTTAAACCGTAAACCGTAGACATGTTTCCACGAGCCGGAATTGGTTGAGAGGGTGATAGACCTTTAGTTTTACCTTTTGTTTCGTAAATATTAAATACCATCGAAAGAGTACAATATTTACGAAACAAAAGGTAAAACTAAAGGTCTATCACCTTCTCAACCAATTCCAGCTCGTGGAAACGTATGATCAACTAAAGGTACTTGAGAATAATCGTCCAAATATCACATATGTGCACCAATTCATTCTTTCAAACTGTTCAAATGCCTTGCTTTGATTCTGTGCTCCAACAATATGAGATCTTCGTTTAATTTGAATCTCCAACAGTTAATACTTTCAACTTTGTATCTAAAGATCTTTCCATTTCTTTGTATCCAATTCCAACATCCTTGAATGA